>NW_027013417.1:356039-398539 GCF_036934945.1 Oncorhynchus masou masou | reverse complement strand
TGGCATTGTTCAGACAGCCCTGTACATCAACCTGTAGAATGTATTTCTGCTGAAACAGAAAGAGCTCTTGGCTGTCTGACGCCTGCCTTGCACTCAGGACCATAATGAAGATGTTGATGTTTCTTAATGACAGACCAAAGGGCTTGTCCCAACCGTCTCAACACTCTGGAGGGACTGAACCTACCCCTAACACTAACCTTACTCCTCTGTTGTTACCATGATTCTCTATACTAACTTCACTCTGTAGTGACAGACCTTCCCCTAACCTTCCCCTAACCTCCCCCTAACCTTCCCCTAACCTTCCCCTAACCTTCCCCTAACTTTAACCCTCTGTTGTTACCATGAGTCTCTATACTAACTTCACTCTGTAGTGACAGACCTTCCCCTAACCTTCCCCTAACCTCCTCCTAACCTTCCCCTAACCTTCCCCTAACCTTCCCCTAACCTTAACCCTCTGTTGTTACCATGATTATTTCTAACACAAACCAGGGTCATGGCCTGTCACCCTGCCTTGCATCCTGCTTTAGGACCATGATTCTCTGTCCTGATTGGCTCTGTTCTAAGGTTGATTCTCTGTCCTGATTGGTTCTGTACTAAGGTTGATTCTCTGTCCTGATTGGTTCTGTACTAAGGTTGATTCTCGGTCCTGATTGGTTCTGTACTAAGGTTGATTCTCTGTCCTGATTGGTTCTGTACTAAGGTTGATTCTCGGTCCTGATTGGCTCTGTTCTAAGGTTGATTCTCTGTCCTGATTGGTTCTGTACTAAGGTTGATTCTCTGTCCTGATTGGTTCTGTACTAAGGTTGATTCTCTGTCCTGATTGGTTCTGTACTAAGGTTGATTCTCTGTCCTGATTTGTTCTGTACTAAGATTGATTACCCGTTGATGTATCACCTCATATCAGTGTCATTAGAGGTCATTAGGGGTCGTTAAGGGTCATGAGGCTTCAAAGGTCACAGCCTTGGGCAAAATATCTTTGTTAGCCCCCCTGCAGGTCTGCAATGAGACAATTACTACATAATTACTACACAGCTCCACAGAGAGAGGTTGGCCGAAACACCACTGTCACTATTCTGTAGGAGGACCAATAGGGAGAGAGAGGAAGGAGTTACCACCACTGTCAGTACCAATAGGGAGAGAGAGGAAGGAGTTACCACCACTGTCAGGACCAATAGGGAGAGAGAGGAAGGAGTTACCACCACTGTCAGGACCAATAGGGAGAGAGAGGAAGGAGTTACCACCACTGTCAGGACCAATAGGGAGAGAGAGGAAGGAGTTACCACCACTGTCAGGACCAA
Organism: Oncorhynchus masou masou; assembly: GCF_036934945.1. Classification (NCBI taxonomy): domain Eukaryota; kingdom Metazoa; phylum Chordata; class Actinopteri; order Salmoniformes; family Salmonidae; genus Oncorhynchus; species Oncorhynchus masou. The sequence continues at coordinate 397,241 of NW_027013417.1, read as the reverse complement.
TAGGGAGAGAGAGGAAGGAGTTACCACCACTGTCAGGACCAATAGGGAGAGAGAGGAAGGAGTTACCACCACTGTCAGGAACAATAGGGAGAGAGAGGAAGGAGTTAACACCACTGTCACTATTCTGTAGGAGGACCACTAGGGAGAGAGAGGGAGGAGTTAGTTACCACCACTGTCAGGACCAATAGGGAGAGAGAGGAAGGAGTTAACACCACTGTCAGGGCCATTAGGGAGAGAGAGGAAGGAGTTACCACCACTGCCAGGACCAATAAGGAGAGAGAGGAAGGAGTTACCACCACTGTCAGGACCAATAGGGAGAGAGAGGAAGGAGTTACCACCACTGTCAGGACCAATAGGGAGAGAGAGGAAGGAGTTACCACCACTGTCAGGACCAATAGGGAGAGAGAGGAAGGAGTTAACACCACTGTCACTATTCTGTAGGAGGACCACTAGGGAGAGAGAGGGAGGAGTTACCACCACTGTCAGGACCAATAGGGAGAGAGAGGAAGGAGTTAACACCACTGTCAGGACCAATAGGGAGAGAGAGGAAGGAGTTACCACCACTGTCAGGACCAATAGGGAGAGAGAGGAAGGAGTTACCGCCACTGTCAGGACCAATAGGGAGAGAGAGGAAAAAGTTACCACCACTGTCAGGACCAATAGGGAGAGAGAGGAAGGAGTTAACACCACTGTCAGGACCAATAGGGAGAGAGAGGAAGGAGTTAACACCACTGTCAGGACCAATAGGGAGAGAGAGGAAGGAGTTACTACCACTGTCAGGACCAATAGGGAGAGAGAGGAAGGAGTTACCACCACTGTCAGGACCAATAGGGAGAGAGAGGAAGGAGTTAACATCACTGTCACTACTTTGGGACATCAAACAGCAGGACCTCCTATAATGTTGTTGTTGTTGTTTTCATAAAGCACACAACATAACAGCTGCTGTGACATGTAAATGGTGGGGTTGCTAGGATCCGACCACAACATACCAGCTGCTGTTATGTCTTCCTGGTACATGTCTGATTCACTATCCTCCTGGTACATGTCTGATTCACTATCCTCCTGGTACATGTCTGATTCACTCTCCTCCTGGTACATGTCTGATTCACTATCCTCCTGGTACATGTCTGATTCACTATCCTCCTGGTACATGTCTGATTCACTATCCTCCTGGTACATGTCTGATTCACTATCCTCCTGGTACATGTCTGATTCACTATCCTCCTGGTACATGTCTGATTCACTATCCTCCTGGTACATGTCTGATTCACTATCATCCTGGTACATGTCTGATTCACTCTCCTCCTGGTAGATGTCTGAGTCACTATCCTCCTGGTACATGTCTGATTCACTATCCTCCTGGTACATGTCTGATTCACTATCCTCCTGGTACATGTCTGATTCACTATCCTCCTGGTACATGTCTGATTCACTATCCTCCTGGTACATGTATGATTCACTATCCTCCTGGTACATGTCTGAGTCACTATCCTCCTGGTAGATGTCTGAGTCACTATCCTCCTGGTACATGTCTGAGTCACTATCCTCCTGGTACATGTTTCACGTGCTAGTCAGCTAGATACACTTGAACTGATGTGGCCTTCCTGCTTCTCTGTGAGAGGGCATACCTTTCACTGTGGAGGGATTACGAGAGAGAAGACTGCGGATGTGAGGATTCATTCCAGGCTGATTTAGAAGTGTCCAGAGACTCTTCACTGCTTTAGTGCTGCTGCAGGTTCTAGAAGAGGGGGAGAAGAGGGGAGGAGGAGGAAGGGAGGGGGGCATAGAGAGTTGAGAAATACCTCACATTATTTGAGTTAGGAACAGGTCCTTCAGAGATACTTTCAGAAATGCTCGCACTAAAAGGGTAAGGAGGCGAGGGGGTGTTAGGGGGGTCACTGGGGCCGGTTGTCTAGTGGGGGGGGGACTAACGAAAACAAATGAGTGAACGAGGTCAAGGGTCAGGGGGGTTGAGATCAAGGCTCAAGGATCCCCCACCTTATACACACACACACACACACACTGACCCCCCCCCACACACACACACACACTGACCCCCTAAGATTGATGAATCCTCAGTGATACAGGCCCAGAGAGAAGCCATTTCTCAGTATCACTTACCAACAGAGGCCTCTGAACCCTGAGGACAGCTAACCTCGCCACTCGGAGCAAACCTGGGTTCAAATACTATTCAAAACCTTTCATATACCATGACTGTTTGCTGCGTTTACCTTTGCCAGCCTGGAGGGCCAGGAGATTGAGGGATTTACAGAAGTTGGGACTTTTCTATAGGGTCCATTGCAACAGGCTCGCTCCATCAGGCACAGAGGAAGTATTTTAAATGATTTAGAATAGTATTTGAACCCAGGTCTGGCTATCAGCTAGTGGTGTGCTGCCCTGCTTCTGTCCCAGACCACCTGTTGGCCCATTAGGTCTTAATGGACCTGGTAATGTAGAGGCCTGGGACCTGGGGACACGTTGACCTGACTGGAGGCAGGAGGGCTGGATACAGACAGTCAACACCAAGGTTAAGAACAGCTACTGCCTTCCATGACTAGAGCAGCACCACTACGTCTGCCTCCTCAGTACTTTAATGCCTTGTGTTCAGGAAAAGTAATAGATGAAGGATTGAGGCTGGATACAGACAGTCAACACCATGGTTAAGAACAGCTACTGCCTTCCATGACTAGAGCAGCACCACTACGTCTGCCTCCTCAGTGCTTTAATGCCTTGTGTTCAGGAAAAGTAATAGATGAAGGATTGAGGCTTGTTCTCTCTCTCAGACATGTAGAAAATACCTGTTCTCTCTCTCAGACATGTAGAAAATACCTGTTCTCTCTCTCTGACATTTACATGGACATGTAGAAAAGAAGATGGCTCTGGGTCGAAGCTGATGATGTCAGAACCTGACTGAGGCTCTGATTGAGAGACAGCTTCAGGGGATATACTGACCAATAGCTGAATGACTGGGAAGCTCAGAGATGACACGTGTTTAACAGGAAGTGGAGGTTGTAGGATGTTCAGTGGTATCTGAAGCAAGGCTGTCCTCTACTGGAGAATAAACATACAACACCATCCAGGGTTCAGTACCATTCAAAATCTGCCTAACCCCTAACCCTAACCTGTACTCTTACCCTAACCCCTAACCCTAAATCTAACCCTCACCTGTACTCTTACCCTAACCCCTAACCCTAAATCTAACCCTCACCTGTACTCTACTGGAGAATAAACATACAACACCATCCAGGGTTCAGTACCATTCAAAATCTGCCTAACCCCTAACCCTAAATCTAACCCTAACCTGTACTCTTACCCTAACCCCTAACCCTAAATCTAACCCTCACCTGTACTCTACTGGAGAATAAACATACAACACCATCCAGGGTTCAGTACCATTCAAAATCTGATATTCCCTAACCCCTAACCCTAAATCTAACCCTAACCTGTACTCTTACCCTAACCCCTAACCCTAAATCTAACCCTCATCTGTACTCTTAACCTAACCCTAAACTTAACCCTAACCTTAAGCCAAAAACCTGACCTTAACTTGTACTCTTACCCTAACCTTAACCTGTACTCTTACCCTAATCCTAACCTTAAGCCAAAAACCTAACCCTAACCTGTACCCTTACCCTAACCTGTACTCTTACCCTAACCTTAACCCTAACCTTAAGCCAAAAACCTAACCTTAACTTGTACTCTTACCCTAACCTTAACAGGTACTCTTACCCTAATCCTAACCTTAAGCCAAAAACCTAACCCTAACCCTAACCTGTACCCTTACCCTGACCCCTAACCCTAACCTGTACTCTTACCCTAACCTGTACTCTTACCCTAACCCCTAACCCTAACCTGTACTCTTACCCTAACCTGTACTCTTACCCTAACCTGTACTCTTACCCTAACCTGTACTCTTACACTAACCGTAAGCCAAAAACCTAACCTTAACCTGTACTCTTACCCTAACCCTAACCTGTACTCTTACCCTAACCCCTAACCCTAACCTGTACTCTTACCCTAACCTTAAGCCAAAAACCTTACCTGAACCTGTACTCTTACCTTAAGCCAAAAACCTAACCTTAACCTGTACTCTTACCCTAACCTTAAGCCAAAAACCTTACCTTAACCCTAAAACGAGTCCTAGCTCCTAATGCTGAGGTGAAAACTCCTAGCTCTTAACCCTGAGCCTTAACCTAATTTGAACACTAATTCTAACCTTAACCCTGAAACCTCTCGAAACAGCATCTGACCATGTGGAGACCAAAAAAATGTCCTCAGTTGCTCAAATTGTTGTTTGTTTACAATTCTTGTGGTGACTTCTGGTCCCGACAAGAATAGTTAAACACGTCCACACGCACACACACATACACGCACACGCACACGCACACACACACACACACACACACACACACACACACACACACACACACACACACACACACACAGAACCACACGGACCAGGTGGGGTTATTAAAAATGTAGAGTTTAATATATATTTATTTATTCTTGACATTCTGATAAGGATTGCGGTAGGCTTCACAGTACACACTGACTGTGTTCCACTTTATATGCTAAGCAGGGGAAAAGGGGTAGGCGGGGCTTAGCGTTGTGGAGGCGGGGTGTGGCGGTGGTCTTGCCGAGCGGGAGGAACAGCAGGTTTGTTTCTACACTGGTAATGAAAAGCAGAAGAAGGGAGGAGGCAGTACATCCAATGGGCAGCAGCTCCCATGAAGGTGAAGATCCCCCTAGGTACAGGATACTGATGTAGGGTCAGCTACCCCTTCCCCCATTCCTAGTATTAACCATATGTGGGGGAAATGTTAAACTGACCCCGGGTCAGCTACCCCTTCCCCCATTCCTAGTATTAACCATATGTGGGGGAAATGTTAAACTGACCCCGGGTCAGCTACCCCTTCCCCCATTCCTAGTATTAACCATATGTGGGGGAAATGTTAAACTGACCCAGGGTCAGCGTCTAATGCCAACGTCACTCTACTCCAACTCCAGGGCAACAGCCATTCCTCTTTCAACCCTTGACGCCCTCGTCGTCATGAACTCATCTTGACCAATCGAAGCACATCAACCAATTTCCACATTTCATCTATAATATCACGTTGCATTTTTGTAGGTGCCCCTAAAATAGTTGATTATAACTAAATCCATAAAAAGACAGTGATTGACGCGTCATCAAAAGACGCCCTAAATCCATGACATTGTCACATTTTCCCATCTGTCCCATAAATCAGAATAAACCTCAAAAACGACATGTAAACAAGTTGATCTGTAACATGAGGTTTGGGGTTGGTAGTTAACACAGACAGGGTGATCTGTAACATGAGGTTTGGGGTTGGTAGTTAACACAGACAGGGTGATCTGTAACATGAGGTTTGGGGTTGGTAGTTAACACAGACAGGGTGATCTGTAACATGGGGTTTGGGGTTGGTAGTTAACAGACTAGATGAGCTGACATGAGGTTTGGGGTTGGTAGTTAACAGACAGGATGAGCTGACATGTGGTTTGGGGTTGGTAGTTAACAGACAGGATGAGCTGACATGAGGTTTGGGGTTGGTAGTTAACAGACAGGATGAGCTGACATGAGGTTTAGGGTTGGTAGTTAACACAGACAGGATGAGCTGACATGAGGTTTGGGGTTGGTAGTTAACACAGACAGGATGAGCTGACATGAGGTTTGGGGTTGGTAGTTAACAGACAGGATGATCTGTAACATGGGGTTTGGGGTTGGTAGTTAACAGACTAGATGAGCTGACATGAGGTTTGGGGTTGGTAGTTAACAGACAGGATGAGCTGACATGAGGTTTGGGGTTGGTAGTTAACAGACAGGATGAGCTGACATGAGGTTTGGGGTTGGTAGTTAACAGACAGGATGAGCTGACATGGGGTTTGGGGTTGGTAGTTAACACAGACAGGATGAGCTGTAACATGAGGTTTGGGGTTGGTAGTTAACAGACAGGATGAGCTGACATGAGGTTTGGGGTTGGTAGTTAACAGACAGGATGAGCTGACATGAGGTTTGGGGTTGGTAGTTAACAGACTAGATGAGCTGACATGTGGTTTGGGGTTGGTAGTTAACACAGACAGGATGAGCTGTAACATGAGGTTTGGGGTTGGTAGTTAACAGACAGGATGAGCTGACATGAGGTTTGGGGTTGGTAGTTAACAGACAGGATGAGCTGACATGAGGTTTGGGGTTGGTAGTTAACAGACAGGATGAGCTGACATGAGGTTTGGGGTTGGTAGTTAACACAGTAATATAGTAGTTTGATAGACACCGCTGCCCCACATCCTCACAGAAAACATATGAAGCACAGACAGTAAACTCTTTAGAACACAATTCAATTATCACCTTACGTATTCTAAACATAAATAACCCGTGCGAGGGCACTTAGTCATACTGTATAATCACCACCGCCATCAATACAACTCGGTGTTTATCACCAAGATCTACATAAACATCGTAGTTCATTGACAAGAACACATACTGACTGAGGAATACCAAACAACACTGCAGTGGTATTCAACCGGGGGTTCATGGAGGTACTGCAGTATGAAATAGTAGAATGTTTTCTTTCTAATGACGGCAACTATATATCTCAACTCCTAAAATTTAACTCATTACACTTGTTGGAGCTAATTACATTCACTGGAGCACCTGACATAGGTGTTGAAAAGCACCGCGAGCACCAGTCACAGTCTTTACTGTAGGGTGGGGTCTATGCTGTAGGGTAGGGTGGGGTCTATACTGTAGGGTAGGGTCTATACTGTACTGTAGGGTGGGGTCTATACTGTAGGGTGGGGTCTATACTGTACTGTAGGGTGGGGTCTATACTGTAGGGTACGGTCTATACTGTACTGTAGGGTGGGGTCTATACTGTAGGGTGGGGTGGGGTCTATACTGTAGGGTGGGGTCTATACTGTACTGTAGGGTGGGGTCTATACTGTAGGGTAGGGTGGGGTCTATACTGTAGGGTGGGGTCTATACTGTACTGTAGGGTGGGGTCTATACTGTAGGGTACGGTCTATACTGTACTGTAGGGTGGGGTCTATACTGTAGGGTGGGGTGGGGTCTATACTGTACTGTAGGGTGGGGTCTATACTGTAGGGTAGGGTGGGGTCTATACTGTAGGGTGGGGTCTATACTGTAGGGTAGGGTCTTTACTGTAGGGTGGGGTCTATACTGTAGGGTAGGGTACGGTCTATACTGTAGGGTAGGGGGGGTCTTTACTGTAGGGTAGTGTGGGGTCTATACTGTAGGGTAGGGTGGGGTCTGTACTGTAGGGTAGGGGGGTCTTTACTGTAGGGTAGTGTGGGGTCTAAACTGTAGGGTAGGGTGGGGTCTGTACTGTAGGGTAGGGTGGGGTCTGTACTGTAGGGTAGGGTGGGGTCTGTACTGTAGGGTAGGGTGGGGTCTGTACTGTAGGGTAGTGTGGGGTCTGTACTGTAGGGTGGAGTCTAAACTGTAGGGTAGGGTCTTTACTGTAGGGTAGGGTGGGGTCTGTACTGTAGGGTAGTGTGGGGTCTGTACTGTAGGGTAGTGTGGGGTCTTTACTGTAGGGTAGGGTGGGGTCTGTACTGTAGGGTAGGGTCTTTACTGTAGGGTAGGGTGGGGTCTGTACTGTAGGGTAGGGTGGGGTCTATACTGTAGGGTAGGGTGGGGTCTATACTGTAGGGTGGGGTCTATACTGTACTGTAGGGTGGGGTCTATACTGTAGGGTAGGGTGGGGTCTATACTGTAGGGTAGTGTGGGGTCTTTACTGTAGGGTAGGGTGGGGTCTGTACTGTAGGGTAGGGTGGGGTCTATACTGTAGGGTAGGGTGGGGTCTGTACTGTAGGGTAGGGTGGGGTCTATACTGTAGGGTAGGGTCTTTACTGTAGGGTAGGTTGGGGTCTGTACTGTAGGGTAGGGTGGGGTCTAAACTGTAGGGTAGGGTCTTTACTGTAGGGTAGGGTGGGGTCTGTACTGTAGGGTGGGGTCTTTACTGTAGGGTAGGGTGGGGTCTGTACTGTAGGGTAGGGTGGGGTCTATACTGTAGGGTAGGGTGGGGTCTATACTGTAGGGTAGGGTGGGGTCTATACTGTAGAGTAGGGTGGGGTCTATACTGTAGAGTAGGGTGGGGTCTATACTGTAGAGTAGGGTGGGGTCTATACTGTAGGGTACGGTCTATACTGTAGGGTAGGGTGGGGTCTATACTGTAGGGTAGGGTGGGGTCTATACTGTAGGGTAGGGTCTATACTGTAGGGTAGGGTGGGGTCTATACTGTAGGGTAGGGTCTATACTGTACTGTAGGGTGGGGTCTGTACTGTAGGGTAGGGTGGGGTCTATACTGTAGGGTAGGGTGGGGTCTATACTGTAGAGTAGGGTGGGGTCTATACTGTAGGGTGGGGTGGGGTCTATACTGTAGGGTGGGGTGGGGTCTATACTGTACTGTAGGGTGGGGTCTATACTGTACTATAGGGTGGGGTCTATACTGTAGAGTAGGGTGGGGTCTATACTGTAGGGTGGGGTGGGGTCTATACTGTAGGGTGGGGTGGGGTCTATACTGTACTGTAGGGTGGGGTCTATACTGTAGGGTGGGGTGGGGTCTATACTGTAGGGTGGGGTCTATACTGTACTGTAGGGTGGGGTCTATACTGTAGGGTGGGGTCTATACTGTACTGTAGGGTGGGGTCTATACTGTAGGGTAGGGTGGGGTCTATACTGTAGGGTGGGGTCTATACTGTAGGGTGGGGTGGTGTCTATACTGTAGGGTGGGGTCTATACTGTACTGTAGGGTGGGGTCTATACTGTAGGGTAGGGTGGGGTCTGTACTGTAGGGTAGGGTGGGGTCTATACTGTAGGGTAGGGTGGGGTCTACACTGTAGGGTAGGTTGAGGTCTATACTGTAGGGTGGGGTCTATACTGTAGGGTAGGGTGGGGTCTGTACTGTAGGGTAGGGTGGGGTCTATACTGTAGGGTGGGGTCTATACTGTAGGGTAGGGTGGGGTCTGTACTGTAGGGTAAGGTGGGGTCTATACTGTAGGGTAGGGTGGGGTCTGTACTGTAGGGTAGGGTGGGGTCTTTACTGTACTGTAGGGTGGGGTCTGTACTGTAGGGTAGGGTGGGGTCTATACTGTACTGTAGGGTGGGGTCTATACTGTAGGGTAGGGTGGGGTCTATACTGTAGGGTAGGGTGGGGTCTATACTGTAGGGTGGGGTCTGTACTGTAGGGTAGGGTGGGTTTTTGACTCTGAGGGTATGGAAGTAAACAACATAATGGCACTTTGAGTGGAGGAAATGTATGTGCTGTGATGATGTCATAGCAGCTGTCTGTGACTGTTCTCCCCAAGCAGTCCTGGTGGTTGTTTAAAAGACGCAGAGGAATCTCAGATAACAGGCTGAATATTGAATTTCCAATGTTAGGCGTGCACTGTGTCAAATACAACTGTGTCGTTCCACGGAAGGAGTGCCTTTTGGCACCTTGGATATATGAAGTAGAGATATTGTCCACCAATATTGAAAAGCCTCTCATATTAAATGAAGTTTTCTTTAATATAGACCACATTGGTTATTTAATAAAATCACCATTTTCGACATGTCCCTCCTTCAACCCTGTGTCACTTTTAGAAAGATTTTAACCAGTTTAATCCCCCAATATGTCTCAAAGTTTCCACATCGTTATTAAGCCTGAGTTTAATTTGTTACTTTGACAAAGTAATTTCTGCAAATTATTAATACGTGATATAGTGATTCATTTACATATGTCCCTAATGTTTAAGGTCAAGCCTGTGACGGGAACTGAACTCTCGTTTTAATAATGCTGAAACGGTTCATTTATTTATTTATTTTTGGGGGGAGGAGGGGGGGGGGGCTTTGAACATCTAATAGTCAAATCACAGAGTATAAGCCAGTTGGATTGTTTCTGGTGATCTTCTGGTGTTTTGTGTTGGGAAACCGAGCCGGTCCAGCAGAACACCCTGTTACCCATAGATAGACAAGCTTGAAATGTTTTAACAATTTATAATTGTTTAAGTTTACATTCAATTGCCTCTCCCTCCCGGTTGCACACAACACACGTCCATTCCCCCATGTCACAAGGGGATTCATGGCTGATTTAACAAGAAATCGTCAACCCTGTCACGCACAACCCTGATACATTATTTGGCACGGAATAGGCACTTACTATAGTCATGTTTTATTATTTAACCTCTTGAGACGGGAAAATGTGTTTTTCATGACAGGATGTGAAAACGAGGTCAAATCAAATGTTTCCTTTTGACCAAGTGACACTTCTCAAAAGGCACCCTATTGGTGGACCGACCCACCTATCCATCACCATCTCGGATTGATTCCTCATACTATCTGGACTCTCCTTGGCAACATATCTTCCCAAAAAAAAAAAAAATCAGTAAACCGCAACTTCTTCCTCTATATGAGTACAGCGTTCCAATGCAGGGTATATATTATTTATTTATAAAGATGGCTTTTTTGAGCGAGCATTTCCTGGTGATTTACTCAGAGGCCCCTCCCAGACCAGTAGTATCTTCCTTCACTCATGTTTCTGCAGAGTCACATGTCTGTTGTGTTGTTGCTGTGTGAATCTGGTAATAATCGTGTGAATCAGGGGACAAACATAAACATGTCTGTTGTGTTGTTGCTGTGAATCTGGTAATAATCGTGTGTATCAGGGGACAAACATAAACATGTCTGTTGTGTTGTTGCCGTGCGTGAAATCTGGTAATAATCGTGTGAATCAGGGGACAAACATAAACATGTCTGTTGTGTTGCTGTGTGAATCTGGTAATAATCGTGTGAATCAGGGGACAAACATAAACATGTCTGTTGTGTTGTTGCTGTGTGAATCTGGTAATAATCGTGTGAATCAGGGGACAAACATAAACATGTCTGTTGTGTTGCTGTGTGAATCTGGTAATAATCGTGTGAATCAGGGGACAAACATAAACATGTCTGTTGTGTTGCTGCTGTGCGTGAATCTGGTAATAATCGTGTGAATCAGGGGACAAACATAAACATGTCTGTTGTGTTGCTGCTGTGAATCTGGTAATAATCGTGTGAATCAGGGGACAAACATAAACATGTCTGTTGTGTTGCTGTGTGAATCTGGTAATAATCGTGTGAATCAGGGGACAAACATAAACACGTCTGTTGTGTTGCTGTGACTCTGGTAATAATCGGGACATAAATAAACATCACATTATTTATCATATCATCTCTACACATAATAAATATATCATCACATATATTAATATATATGTGTATAATAATAATAGATTTGCCTTTACATTACTCTTTACCTCTTAGGTTTATACACATATTTATGTACAGTTCTTTGTATTTACACTATAGGGTCGAAGATCACAGAGCCTGAAATACCTAGCCTGGACTACAGAGCCTGGACTATAGAGCCTGGACTATAGAGCCTGGACTACAGAGCCTGGACTACAGAGCCTAGACTATAGAGCCTGGACTATAGAGCCTGGACTACAGAGCCTGGACTATAGAGCCTGGATAATAGAGCCTGGACTATAGAGCCTGGACTATAGAGCCTGGACTATAGAGCCTGGACTATAGAGCCTGGACTACAGAGCCTGGACTATAGAGCCTAGACTATAGAGCCTGGACTATAGAGCCTGGACTACAGAGCCTGGACTATAGAGCCTGGATGATAGAGCCTGGACTATAGAGCCTGGACTACAGAGCCTGGACTATAGAGCCTGGATGACAGAGCCTGGACTATAGAGCCTGGACTACAGAGCCTGGATGACAGAGCCTGGACTACAGAGCCTGGACTACAGAGCCTGGACTACAGAGTCTGGACTACAGAGCCTGGACTACAGAGTCTGGACTACAGAGCCTGGACTATAGAGTCTGGACTACAGAGCCTGGACTACAGAGCCTGAAATACCTAGCCTGGACTACAGAGCCTGGACTATAGAGCCTGGATGACAGAGCCTGGACTACAGAGCCTGGACGACAGACTCTGGACTACAGAGTCTGGACTACAGAGCCTGAACTACAGAGCCTGAACTACAGAGCCTGGACTACAGAGTCTGGACGACAGAGTCTGGACTATAGAGCCTGGACGACAGAGTCTGGACTACAGAGCCTGGACTACAGAGCCTGAACTACAGAGCCTGGACTACAGAGCCTGGACTACAGAGTCTGGACTACAGAGCCTGGACTACAGAGCCTGGACGACAGAGCCTGGACTACAGAGCCTGGACTACAGAGCCTGGACTACAGAGCCTGGACTACAGAGTCTGGACTACAGAGCCTGGACTACAGAGCCTGGACGACAGAGCCTGGACTACAGAGCCTGGACTACAGAGCCTGGACTACAGAGCCTGGAGTTAAGAGATAAACATCTTTAGAACCTGAAGCAGTCTTTGGAACCTTTGGATCTGATTGGTTGTTTTATGAGCAGTTTAGAGGAGGAACATAATTGGTCCTCTCAGACTGCCCCTTCTGTATCAAACTCTAATACCCTTTTCACACTATCTTGCAAACCCAAACAGTATTGTGCTGGCTTGGATATTGTCCTTTTAAAAGGTTCTTTCCAGCATGGATCCAGCGGCTTTAGCAGAGGTGTAACCAGGCCAGAACAACACAGCTTGGTTCTGCTCAGCACAGAAGTGATGTCACTCCCCAGTCTGAAAGGTATGATGTCACTCAGTCTGAAAGGTATGATGTCACTCCCCAGTCTGAAAGGTATGATGTCACTCAGTCTGAAAGGTATGATGTCACTCCCCAGTCTGAAAGGTGTGATGTCACTCCCCAGTCTGAAAGGTGTGATGTCACTCAGTCTGAAAGGTGTGATGTCACTCCCCAGTCTGAAAGGTGTGATGTCACTCCCCAGTCTGAAAGGTATGATGTCACTCCTCAGTCTGAAAGGTGTGATGTCACTCACAAGTCTGAAATGTATGATGTCACTCCCCAGTCTGAAAGGTGTGATGTCACTCCCCAGTCTGAAAGGTGTGATGTCACTCCCCAATCTGAAAGGTATGATTTCACTCCTCAGTCTGAAAGGTGTGATGTCACTCCCCAGTCTGAAAGGTGTGATGTCACTCCCCAATCTGAAAGGTGTGATGTCACTCCCCAATCTGAAAGGTGTGATGTCACTCCCCAGTCTGAAAGGTGTGATGTCACTCCTCAGTCTGAAAGTGTCACGCCCTGATCTGTTTCACCTGTCCTTGTGATTGTCTCCACCCCCTCCAGGTGTCGCTGATTTTCCTGGTGTATTTATCCCTGTGTTTCCTGTCTCTCTGTGCCAGTTCGTCTTGTATGTTTCTTTCAAGTCAACCAGCGTTTTTCCTGTTCTCCTGCTTTTTGCTATTCTCCTTTTTCTAGTCCTCCCGGTTCTGACCCTTGCCTGTTTCTGGACTCTGTACCCACCTGCCTGACCATTCTGCCTGCCTTGACCACGAGCTGCCACTCTAAACATCAGGGGGGAGACATCAGTCTCTAAGGTATGATGTCTCCCCCCAGTCTCTAAGGTGTGATGTCTCCCCCCAGTCTCTAAGGTGTGATGTCTCCCCCCAGTCTCTAAGGTATGATGTCTCCCCCCAGTCTCTAAGGTGTGATGTCACTCCTCAGTCTGAAAGGTATGATGTCACTCCTCAGTCTGAAAGGTATGATGTCACTCAGTCTGAAAGGTATGATGTCACTCAGTCTGAAAGATATGATGTCACTCCTCAGTCTGAAAGGTATGATGTCACTCAGTCTGAAAGATATGATGTCACTCAGTCTGAAAGGTATGATGTCACTCAGTCTGAAAGATATGATGTCACTCCTCAGTCTGAAAGGTATGATGTCACTCAGTCTGAAAGATATGATGTCACTCAGTCTGAAAGTTATGATGTCACTCCTCAGTCTGAAAGGTATGATGTCACTCAGTCTGAAAGTTATGATATCACTCAGTCTGAAAGGTATGATGTCACTCCTCAGTCTGAAAGGTATGATGTCACTCCTCAGTCTCTGTGAGCACAGCTCTGCTATTGGATCCAGAAAGGTTTTAAGCAATAAGGGGCCTTCATTTTGGGAACAGAAATCAAATGGCTAGTTAGTATTCTGGACCCAACTCGAAAACATATTTCATGTGCATCATTATTGTCTAACGATACAGTTTGATAGTTGAAAACCCCTTCTGAGAACAGCAACAATGCACTGTGTTCTATTCCATAGACATTCTAATACTGTGCTGGTGAAAATATGTGCATGAATTCATCTTTAACCCTGTACAAATAAATTATTGCTACTTACAAAGCAATCCTACAGATGTCTCCTAACTGTGTATCAATGCAGATATGTGTACATGGGGGAGACGTGGGGAGAATAGGGACTGGGGACAGGGGTGACACAGACATCAGGGTTGGGGTCCATTCCATTTCAATTCATTCATTCAGAAAGTAAACAGTTTACTTCCTAAATTGACTGAATTGAAATGGAATGGACCCCAACCCTCCGCAGAATAGGGTTAGTTATGTATTTCATACTGCATTATTCAATAGACTCTGTTCATCGTCATCTCTATAGTGTGCAGAAAACTAGGACTAATAACTCATCATATTACCCTGTGAGGAATACGGTACACTACACACCATGACCCTGAAGACCCACTACCCACACATCTACCCAACCAATCAGATCCACTACCCACACATCTACCCAACCAATCAGATCCACTAACCACACATCTACCCATCCAATCAGATCCACTAACCACACATCTACCCAACCAATCAGATCCACTAACCACACATCTACCCATCCAATCAGATCCACTAACCACACATCTACCCAACCAATCAGATCCACTAACCACACATCTACCCAACCAATCAGATCCACTAACCACACATCTACCCAACCAATCAGATCCACTACCCACACATCTACCCAACCAATCAGATCCACTTTACCCACACATCTACCCAAGCAATCAGATCCACTAACCACACATCTACCCAACCAATCAGATCCACTAACCACACATCTACCCATCCAATCAGATCCACTAACCACACATCTACCCATCCAATCAGATCCACTAACCACACATCTACCCAACCAATCAGATCCACTAACCACACATCTACCCATCCAATCAGATCCACTAACCACACATCTACCCAACCAATCAGATCCACTAACCACACATCTACCCAAGCAATCAGATCCACTAACCACACATCTACCCAACCAATCAGATCCCCTAACCACACATCTACCCAACCAATCATATCCACTTTACCCACACATCTACCCAACCAATCATATCCACTTTACCCACACATCTACCCAACCAATCAGACCCACTAACCACACATCTACCCAACCAATCAGATCCACTTTACCCACACATCTACCCAACCAATCAGACCCACTAACCACACATCTACCCAACCAATCAGATCCCCTAACCACACATCTACCCAACCAATCATATCCACTTTACCCACACATCTACCCAACCAATCATATCCACTTTACCCACACATCTACCCAACCAATCAGACCCACTAACCACACATCTACCCAACCAATCAGATCCACTTTACCCACACATCTACCCAACCAATCAGACCCACTAACCACACATCTACCCAACCAATCAGACCCACTAACCACACATCTACCCAACCAATCAGATCCACTTTACCCACACATCTACCCAACCAATCAGATCCACTAACCGCACATCTACCCAACCAATCAGATCCACTAACCACACATCTACCCAACCAATCAGACCCACTAACCACACATCTACCCAACCAATCAGGCCCACTAACCACACATCTACCCAACCAATCAGATCCACTAACCACACATCTACCCAACCAATCAGATCCACTTTAACCACACATCTACCCAACCAATCAGGCCCACTAACCACACATCTACCCAACCAATCAGGCCCACTAACCACACATCTACCCAACCAATCAGATCCACTAACCACACATCTACCCAACCAATCAGATCCACTAGCCACACATCTACCCAACCAGTAGATAGTAATGTAAAAACTACTGAAGAGTTTCTTTCCTTTAGGGTCAGGCCAAACTATTTGTGAGTATGCGATGCATGTATTGCAAGTTAAGTGCAGGCTTTTCATATAAGGCAAAAAAATTACTTAAAAAGTCACAAAAAAATACTGATCACTGTTTCAAAGAGAGGAAAACACTGTAGTATCCACAAAGCAAAAATATAATACTGAACATGGCATTTAATACTCCTCCATATAATCCATATGTCTTCTTCCTTCCAAAGGCAACTGGTCCTCCTCTATATGGCATGTGGTGTGTTAATTGTTTGCTCACATTGAGTTTACATTACTATTTGCGTAGTATTTCTAAGAGATGAGTTTTGCTTGCAGCCTGCAGGTATAGCATAATGTGAGGGGGGGAGATTCAGTCCTGGAGTTCCAGGTCAGAGGTCAAGGTTCAGTCCTGGAGTTCCAGGTCAGAGGTCATGGTTCAGATCTGGAGTTTCAGGTCAAAGGTCAAGTGGGCATTGTGGTGTATAAGAAGAAGCTGTGTTTGTTTGTTTTGTCTGGGAGCGTCGTGGCAGTGCGGTGTGAGCGAGCGAGCATTACAGTCTAACAGCATGTACAGCGAGCTGGATGATAGGAGTGCCGCGGTGCCAGCCTCGGGCAAGCTCTGATGATGTCACATCATAGGGCTGTCTCAGGGTAACGATGTCATAAGGTGGTGTCCTGGGGTTCGTCGTCCTCAGGCACGGCGTAGGGGTCGTGGTCGGGGTTATCGTCTCTCCTCGGGGGAGGGGCGTGTGTCACCGCTCCGTAGCGCCTGCAGGGGGCAGCACCGCCGAACTCGTCGATGAGGCTGTCCAGGTTCACATTGATGGAGGGGATTTCATAACTGAAGTAATCTAATGATGGCATGGTTAGCGGGTTGGCATGGCGACAGAGGTGGGATGTGATTATTATGGTGTGGTGGTGGTGAAGAGAAGCATGAGGAGGAGGAGGAGGAGGTGATGATGGTGTGTAAAAAAAAGGAATAAAGCAGAAAGGAAATTTAGTTTTTTGAGTCAGAAAAAACTGCATTCTGTTGTTATTGTTTGAAGAAAGCAGCAGTATGCTATGTTGGTCTCTGACACATTCTACACAGGGAGGTGTTACTGGGCTAGTAGGTATAACACCAGAGACCTCTGGAGAAGCTAGGTCTATAACAGGGAGGTAGTCATACTGTGTTACTGGGCTAGTAGGTATAACACCAGAGACCTCTGGAGAAGCTAGGTCTATAACAGGGAGGTAGTCATACTGTGTTACTGGGCTAGTAGGTATAACACCAGAGACCTCTGGAGAGAAAGCAGTGAAACAAACTGAGCAGGAGGCGACGCTGTCAGAGGGAGGGCAGTGAAACAGATGGGTCTGTCCTGAAGCCATGGGTCTGGGATGGAGGTCACCTGGGGGTTACCTGTGGAGCCCACGCGCCTGTCCTGTAGCAGGGGCCACGTTTGTTGCCATGGGGATGGTAAAAAGGGCCGAGCGTTAAAGATGGACCTTCGGGGGAAGCGACGGCGTCTGCAATGGTGAGCGCTGCAGTGTATGTGATGCGCTCTAGGAAGTCCATAAGCCATGCATACAGTACGTACAGTCTGAACAACAGCATGCCGACGAAAGTAACACCAACAGAATGGGGCAGCTAGCTAGCGTTAGCATGGCTGATACTGTAACACCAACAGAATTGGGCAGATAGCTAGTGTTAGCATGGCTGATACTGTAACACCAACAGAATTGGGCAGATAGCTAGTGTTAGCATGGCTGATACTGTAACACCAAGAGAATTGGGCAGATAGCTAGTGTTAGCATGGCTGATATTGTAAACCCACTGATGGGGCAGCTAGCTAGTGTTAGCATGGCTGATACTGTAACACCAAGAGAATTGGGCAGATAGCTAGTGTTAGCATGGCTGATATTGTAAACCCACTGATGGGGCAGCTAGCTAGTGTTAGCATGGCTGATACTGTGACACAAACAGAATGGGGCAGCTAGCTAGCATTAGCATGGCTGGCTGATAGCTAGCTGTTTAGCTAACAGGTACAAGACGTATGCATGAAGCAGGCTGCAGGAGAACCCAGAGGCAGCCACAGCACCAGGCCAGGCGGGGCGAGGCGGGGCGAGGCGGGCGGAGCGGTGAGAGATGGAGCGTAGTACGGTAACGTTACTGGCGGGCGAGGTCAAATCTGGCTTACCCTAAACGGCCCCCTCACACTTAGCCCACACCACACTGACTCCCCTGGCCTCACACGGCTGGTACACAACATAGTAGCAGGTAGAGCAGAGCAGGGGAACAAGAGAATCATGAATAGAACACAGGGACACAGAGAGAATGACTGGTATTGATACTGACAGGTAGAACAGAGAACCTCATAGAATATTAGAATTAGATTTCTATGGAACACCTCAGATCATAATTATGACATCAGACAAGAAGTAGGCCTATCTGAGTGACCACTTCTTCAATAAGCCTGGTTGCCAGTCTGTTTCTGCTCTCTTGCCAACTCCTTGTGGAACTGCTTGCCAATGTGCAATGGGGTTGGTAAGAGCCCAAACAGGTCTGGGACCAGCCTAGAATGAGCCATGTTTGTCCTGAGAGAGTAAGCATAGAATTAGAATGACTAGAATAGACATTCCCCTTTCCAGTCAACATTCCATGATGAGTGGGACAATGTTGGCTATATTCATGGATGCACGTTGTGTCACAACATCGTTATGAAGATTCTCTTGAGCCCTGGTGCCCTACTGAAGGTCAATGCATTGTCAATAGGCACTGATGAAGATCTAGCCTAAAGTGCATTACACTGGGCTTGGAAACCCAATGATATTTCAAAAAGAGACAAGCTATTAGTAAGAAAACCTTTTCTTGTCACTGTGATGAACCCAGATTGACCTTAGATGCAATATAACTTTACCGAGCTGGCTGAGATTGAGGGACAGTCCTGGGTTTTTGCTAGCTAACATTAGCATTGCTAGACATTTCTGACTAACTTTGATAGTTAATCTCTCTAAAGTGAATTTGACGACATTCTAATGATGGCAAACTTGTTTCCTACTAATTATTTGCTGACTTTAGCAATATCGTTGTATTTCCAGGCCACTAGAGTGTAATCTATAGTGTAATTTAGACTAAACAGTCCTGAGCCTCCGTTCAGAATGACTGGGCATCACTTGACTTTCAGGCACCCCAATGACTGAGGCGTTCATAACAACGCACGATGCCACCAAAACGACGGTGAATACACTGTCAAATTGCCATGGTATGAGGGGGATTGTTCTGTTCTAGTCATTCTATTTCTATGCGTGTAAGCCTGGGACCTACCTAGCTCTGGCGTACTGTATGAGGGATAAACAGAGAGGAAGCACATGATGAATCTAATGGAAACGTCCATACAAGCAGGACATCGCTATGCTTCCCTGATGTTTCCTCACAATACTTAGAAACATCAGCACATAACACAAGCAATGGATACATAGTGTAGTTTTCTCTCTACAATGTACAACAAAATCTTAATATTTACAACATATTGTTCTTCTCGGGACGACTGCGCTCTGTCTGTCTAAATAAAGGCCACCGTTATTCAATAACACATTATTTTATAGAACGGGTGAGTCAGTAGTGATAGGATGCTGATTTCCCTAGTCCTACAAGCTACACCTGTCCACCGTCTCCATTGGACAGCGCCACAGCCAGTCTGAGAGCCGGGCGCGGCTGCATCGTCCCTGACCCCACCTGCGGTGGTAGTGGTGGTGTCGTTGCCGTGGTTACGCGATCATCATGCTGTTTACCTGTGGACATGCTCTCCCCGGGGGACAGTCCGTCCAGGATGCCCTGCTCCAGGGGCCCAGGGTCAACAGGGGTGGCCCCCGGCTGAGGAACGGTGGGCGGCTGAGGAGGGGGCAGGCTGGGCCTCTGCCGGGGCTTAGGGGTGGGCCGAGACTTGCCCAGCGTGCCGGTCAGAGAAGGTGGGGAGGACAGGGACCCCAGGGACCCTAGGGAGCCACAGAGAGGGGTCTGACCAGGGGAGGAGGCCCCTAGTCCTCCAGGGGCCTGTGGGGGACCGGCCAGTCCATAGGGCGAGGGGGTGCTCGGAGGGGTGGGGGACAGGCTGACCGGCGACGGCTGACCTGTGGACTGGTCCGAAATCCCACCAGAACCACCCGACTGGCCATACCCAGCTGGAACCTTTGGAGGGATAGGGGCCGGCTTCTTAGAGCCTGGAGACAGAAAAGAAGAGAGTTAACATGAACATGAATATCTAAAGTAAATTAACAGATCTAAAACTAAGCCTCTCTTTATACCATGGGTTGGAACCGGTTCAGGGAAAAGAACCCAAAACCAGAAAATAAAGAAATTATTTGAGGAACAGAACCCGAACCAAAAACAAAAGTGATCTATACTGTTCCGGAACAGAACCATTATTTTCAAAACATGGGAACCGGTTAATAACGTTATTTTACGTTCCGGGCATTTTTTTTCCAGTCCCACAAAAATCGTAACAAAGCGCCTATGCAAAGCCCTGACTCTGTCACTCAAAAACGTCAAAGTCATACATTTGCCCTATAGGTAAAACAACAAGAATCCAAAGATATGAATCCTTCTAGAACCCGCTCAGCGTCTGCCTGCCAGCTGGAAATCCGTTCCAGTGGGTGTGGCTGTATGTAGGTTACCTGTCTGGTTCGAACCAGTTCAGAACTTTTATTTTGTTGGTCAGAACAGCAAAAAAGTATCTGTATTTAACCTTTATTTAGCAAGTCAAGTCAGTTAAGAACAAATTCTTATTTTCAATGACAGCCTAAGAACAGTGGGTTAACTGCCTTGTTCAGGGGCAGAACAACAGATTTGTATCTTGTCAGCTCGGGGGTTTGAACTTGCAACCTTCTGGTTACTATTCCAACGCTCTAACCACTAGGCTACCCTGCCACCCCAAATGATTCAGTTCAGTACAAAAACGATTGGAAAAATAATTTTGGTTCCAACCCCAGTTTTATACAGTAAAACAAATTAATATAAACATTTCGATAACCAACAAATTAGATTAGACGTGTATAATACATGAAGTGTCTGTTTTCTGGATCATGTTGAATGGAGAATCTCCATGGAACGTGTTTAGGACTTAATCCAGCTACAAGCTTACTATGAATCCTTCTAGAACCCGCTCAAAGTCATACATTTGCCCTATAGGTAAAACAACAAGAATCCAAAGATATGGATCCTTCTAGAACCCGCTCAAAGTCATACATTTGCCCTATAGGTAAAACAACAAGAATCCAAAGATATGGATCCTTCTAGAACCCGCTAAAAGTCATACATTTGCCCTATAGGTAAAACAACAAGAATCCAAAGATATGGATCCTTCTAGAACCCGCTCAAAGTCATACATTTGCCCCATAGGTAAAACAACGAGAATCCAAAGATATGGATCCGACTGTGACGTTGAACCGCTGACCTTTGCGCATGGTGTGTGGGCTGTGTTCTGTGGAGTGGGGCGACTGGCTGCAGCTCTGCTGGCCAACACCAGGGGGCACCGTCGGACCTGCCACCTGCACCCCCTTGTGACCAATCACCGGAGAGCTCTCCTTACTCCTCAGTGTACTGGTGAAGGAGAGAGGATGTCAGGCTGTTGTCAGTGTCCACTTATAGGTAGATGTCAAACTACATCGCAACATTATCGTTACAGAAAATGTCCTTCTTCTTCATTTATTTGACCATTATTTTAACAGGGTCCACTGAGAATAAGGTCTCTTTTACAAGGGAGCCCTTCTTAAGGGAGCCCCCAAGGGAGCCCTTCATCATCATCATCATATAACCTTAATCAATGTCAGTGGTCTACAACCTACTACATAGTATCTGGGTCTGTTGTGTTGCTCCAACCTACTACATAGTATCTGGGTCTGTTGTGTTGCTACAACCTACTACATAGTATCTGGGTCTGTTGTGTTGCTCCAACCTACTACATAGTATCTGGGTCTGTTGTGTTGCTACAACCTACTACATAGTATCTGGGTCTGTTGTGTTGCTCCAACCTACTACATAGTATCTGGGTCTGTTGTGTTGCTCCAAACTACTACATAGTATCTGGGTCTGTTGTGTTGCTCCAACCTACTACATAGTATCTGGGTCTGTTGTGTTGCTCCAACCTACTACATAGTATCTGGGTCTGTTGTGTTGCTCCAACCTACTACATAGTATCTGGGTCTGTTGTGTTGCTCCAACCTACTACATAGTATCTGGGTCTGTTGTGTTGCTACAACCTACTACATAGTATCTGGGTCTGTTGTGTTGCTCCAACCTACTACATAGTATCTGGGTCTGTTGTGTTGCTCCAAACTACTACATAGTATCTGGGTCTGTTGTGTTGCTCCAACCTACTACATAGTATCTGGGTCTGTTGTGTTGCTCCAACCTACTACATAGTATCTGGGTCTGTTGTGTTGCTCCAACCTACTACATAGTATCTGGGTCTGTTGTGTTGCTCCAAACTACTACATAGTATCTGGGTCTGTTGTGTTGCTCCAACCTACTACATAGTATCTGGGTCTGTTGTGTTGCTCCAACCTACTACATAGTATCTGGGTCTGTTGTGTTGCTCCAACCTACTACATAGTATCTGGGTCTGTTGTGTTGCTACAACCTACTACATAGTATCTGGGTCTGTTGTGTTGCTCCAACCTACTACATAGTATCTGGGTCTGTTGTGTTGCTCCAACCTACTACATAGTATCTGGGTCTGTTGTGTTGCTCCAACCTACTACATAGTATCTGGGTCTGTTGTGTTGCTACAACCTACTACATAGTATCTGGGTCTGTTGTGTTGCTCCAACCTACTACATAGTATCTGGGTCTGTTGTGTTGCTCCAACCTACTACATAGTAGCTGGGTCTGTTGTGTTGCTCCAACCTACTACATAGTATCTGGGTCTGTTGTGTTGCTCCAACCTACTACATAGTATCTGGGTCTGTTGTGTTGCTCCAACCTACTACATAGTATCTGGGTCTGTTGTGTTGCTCCAACCTACTACATAGTATCTGGGTCTGTTGTGTTGCTCCAACCTACTACATAGTATCTGGGTCTGTTGTGTTGCTCCAACCTACTACATAGTATCTGGGTCTGTTGTGTTGCTCCAACCTACTACATAGTATCTGGGTCTGTTGTGTTGCTCCAACCTACTACATAGTATCTGGGTCTGTTGTGTTGCTCCAACCTACTACATAGTATCTGGGTCTGTTGTGTTGCTCCAACCTACTACATAGTATCTGGGTCTGTTGTGTTGCTCCAACCTACTACATAGTATCTGGGTCTGTTGTGTTGCTCCAACCTACTACATAGTATCTGGGTCTGTTGTGTTGCTGTAGTATCTGACTGATAATAATAATAATAGCTCCCATCACATGAGGCCTTAAACAACTATATAGGGGTCACGAGACAGTGTGTACTTCAGAGAGTACAGGGGACACTAGAGAGTGTGTACTTCAGAGAGTACAGGGGTCACGAGACAGTGTGTACTTCAGAGAGTATAGGGGCCACTAGAGTCTACCAGGGTGAACAGTATAGGGGACACTAGAGAGTGTGTACTTCAGAGAGTATAGGGGATACTAGAGAGTGTGTACTTCAGAGAGTATAGGGGCCACTAGAGTCTACCAGTGTGAGCAGTATAGGGGACACTAGAGTCTACCAGGGTGAGCAGTATAGGGGACACTAGAGTCTACCAGGGTGAACAGTATAGGGGACACTAGAGTCTACCAGGGTGAACAGTATAGGGGACACTAGAGTCTACCAGGGTGAACAGTATAGGGGACACTAGAGTCTACCAGGGTGAGCAGTATAGGGGTCACTAGAGTCTACCAGGGTGAACAGTATAGGGGACACTAGAGTCTACCAGGGTGAACAGTATAGGGGACACTAGAGTCTACCAGGGTGAACAGTATAGGGGTCACTAGAGTCTACCAGGGTGAACAGTATAGGGGACACTAGAGTCTACCAGGGTGAATAGTATAGGGGACACTAGAGTCTACCAGGGTGAACAGTATAGGGGACACTAGAGTCTACCAGGGTGAACAGTATAGGGGACACTAGAGTCTACCAGGGTGAACAGTATAGGGGTCACTAGAGTCTACCAGGGTGAACAGTATAGGGGACACTAGAGTCTACCAGGGTGAACAGTATAGGGGACACTAGAGTCTACCAGGGTGAACAGTATAGGGGACACTAGAGTCTACAAGGGTGAACAGTATAGGGGTCACTAGAGTCTACCAGGGTGAACAGTATAGGGGTCACTAGAGTCTACCAGGGTGAACAGTATAGGGGACACTAGAGTCTACCAGGGTGAACAGTATAGGGGACACTAGAGTCTACCAGGGTGAACAGTATAGGGGACACTAGAGTCTACCAGGGTGAACAGTATAGGGGACACTAGAGTCTACCAGGGTGAACAGTATAGGGGACACTAGAGTCTACAAGGGTGAACAGTATAGGGGTCACTAGAGTCTACCAGGGTGAACAGTATAGGGGTCACTAGAGTCTACCAGGGTGAACAGTATAGGGGTCACTAGAGTCTACCAGGGTGAACAGTATAGGGGTCACTAGAGTCTACCAGGGTGAACAGTATAGGGGACACTAGAGTCTACCAGGGTGAGCAGTATAGGGGTCACTAGAGTCTACAAGGGTGAACAGTATAGGGGACACTAGAGTCTACCAGGGTGAATAGTATAGGGGACACTAGAGTCTACCAGGGTGAACAGTATAGGGGACACTAGAGTCTACCAGGGTGAACAGTATAGGGGTCACTAGAGTCTACCAGGGTGAACAGTATAGGGGACACTAGAGTCTACCAGGGTGAACAGTATAGGGGACACTAGAGTCTACCAGGGTGAACAGTATAGGGGACACTAGAGTCTACAAGGGTGAACAGTATAGGGGTCACTAGAGTCTACCAGGGTGAATAGTATAGGGGACACTAGAGTCTACCAGGGTGAACAGTATAGGGGACACTAGAGTCTACCAGGGTGAACAGTATAGGGGTCACTAGAGTCTACCAGGGTGAACAGTATAGGGGACACTAGAGTCTACCAGGGTGAACAGTATAGGGGACACTAGAGTCTACCAGGGTGAACAGTATAGGGGACACTAGAGTCTACAAGGGTGAACAGTATAGGGGTCACTAGAGTCTACCAGGGTGAACAGTATAGGGGTCACTAGAGTCTACCAGGGTGAACAGTATAGGGGACACTAGAGTCTACCAGGGTGAACAGTATAGGGGACACTAGAGTCTACCAGGGTGAACAGTATAGGGGACACTAGAGTCTACCAGGGTGAACAGTATAGGGGACACTAGAGTCTACAAGGGTGAACAGTATAGGGGTCACTAGAGTCTACCAGGGTGAACAGTATAGGGGTCACTAGAGTCTACCAGGGTGAACAGTATAGAGTATAGGGGTCACTAGAGTCTACCAGGGTGAACAGTATAGGGGTCACTAGAGTCTACCAGGGTGAACAGTATAGGGGACACTAGAGTCTACCAGGGTGAACAGTATAGGGGACACTAGAGTCTACCAGGGTGAACAGTATAGGGGACACTAGAGTCTACCAGGGTGAACAGTATAGGGGCCACTAGAGTCTACCAGGGTGAACAGTATAGGGGTCACTAGAGTCTACCAGGGTGAACAGTATAGGGGTCACTAGAGTCTACCAGGGTGAACAGTATAGGGGACACTAGAGTCTACCAGGGTGAACAGTATAGGGGACACTAGAGTCTACCAGGGTGAACAGTATAGGGGTCACTAGAGTCTACCAGGGTGAACAGTATAGGGGACACTAGAGTCTACCAGGGTGAACAGTATAGGGGTCACTAGAGTCTACCAGGGTGAACAGTATAGGGGACACTAGAGTCTACCAGGGTGAACAGTATAGGGGACACTAGAGTCTACCAGGGTGAACAGTATAGGGGTTTGTGTGAATGAGGAATCACGGAGAGCGGAAGGGAACATCACCAAGCAGGTTGAGCCCCAAGTGGCACCCTATTCACTACATAGTGCACTACTTTTGACCAGATCTCTATGGCCCCTTGTCGAAAGTAGTGCACTATGTACGGATTAGGGTGCCATTTGAGACGGACATAATTGGTATAATGACTCCTGCTGCCCTACTACGTCTAGTGGTATTGACTCACTGGAACACTGGACACTGGACACTGGACACTGCTAAATAGTCAATTAATATTAACCCAAACTATTTGCACTGATTCTATCTTGCACTGACCTGACACACACTCACTAGACTATATACAGTGGGGAAAACAAGTATTTGATACACTGCCGATTTTGCAGGTTTTCCCTACTTACAAAGCATGTAGAGGTCTGTAATTTTTTTCATCAACTGTGAGAGACGGAATCAAAAACAAAAATCCAGAAAATCACATTGTATGATTTTTAAGTAATTCATTTGCATAAGTATTTGATACATCAGAAAAGCATAACTTAATAGTTGGTACAGAAGTCTTTGTTTGCAATTACAGAGATCATACATTTCCTGTAGTTCTTGACCAGGTTTGCACACACAGCAGCAGGGATTTTGGCCCACTCCTCCATACAGACCTTCTCCAGATCCTTCAGGTTTCGGGGCTGTCGCTGGGCAATACGGACTTTCAGCTCCCTCCAACAATTTTCTATTGGGTTCAGGTCTGGAGACTGGAGACTGGCTAGGCCACTCCAGGACCTTGAGATGCTTCTTACAGAGCCACTCCTAAGTTGCCCTGCCTGTGTGTTTCGGGTCGTTGTTATGCTGGAAGACCCAGCCACCACCCATCTTCAATGCTCTTACTGAGGGAAGGAGGTTGTTGGCCAAGATCTCGCGATACATGGTCCCATCCATCCTCCCCTCAATACGGTGCAGTCGTCCTGTCCCCTTTGCAGAAAAGCATCCCCAAAGAATGATGTTTCCACCTCCATGCTTCATGGTTGGGATGGTATTCTTGGGGTTGTACTCATCCTTCTTCTTCCTCCAAACACGGCGAGTGGAGTTTAGACCAAAAAGCTCTATTTTTGTCTCATCAGACCACATTACCTTCTCCCATTCTTCCTCTGGATCATCCAGATGGTCATTGGCAAACTTCAGACGGGCCTGGACATGCGCTGGCTTGAGCAGGGGGACCTTGCGTGCGCTGCAGGATTTTAATCCATGACGGCGTAGTGTGTTACTAATGGTTTTCTTTGAGACTGTGGTCCCAGCTCTCTTCAGGTCATTGACCAGGTCCTGCCGTGTAGTTCTGGGCTGATCCCTCACCTTCCTCATGATCATTGATGCCCCACGAGGTGAGATCTTGCATGGAGCCCCAGACCAAGGGTGATTGACTGTAATCTTGAACTTCTTCCATTTTCTAATAATTGCGCCAACAGTTGTTGCCTTCTCACCAAGCTGCTTGCCTATCATCCTGTAGCCCATCCCAGCCTTGTGCAGGTCTACAATTCTATCCCTGATGTCCTTACACAGCTCTCTGGTCTTGGCCATTGTGGAGAGGTTGGAGTCTGTTTTATTGAGTGTGTGGACAGGTGTCTTTTATACAGGTAACGAGCTCAAACAGGTGTAGTTAATACAGGTAATGAGTGGAGAACAGGAGGGCATCTTAAAGAAAAAACAACAGGTCTGTGAGAGCCGGAATTCTTACTGGTTGGTAGGTGATTAAATACTTATGTCATGCAATAAAATGCAAATGAATTACTTAAAAATCATACAATGTGATTTTCTGGATTTTTGTTTTAGATTCCGTCTCTCACAGTGTACCTATGATAAAAATTACAGACCTCTACATGCTTTGTAAGTAGGAAAACCTGCAAAATTGGCAGTGTATCAAATACTTGTTCTCCCCACTGTGTATATATATACACTCACTAGACTATATATACACTCACTAGACTATATATACACTCACTAGACTATATATACACTCACTAGACTATATATACACTCACTAGACTATATACACACACACACTAGCCTATATACATACTCACTAGACTATATATACACTCACTAGACTATATATACACTCACTAGACTATATATACACTCACTAGACTATATATACACTCACTAGACTATATACACACTCACTAGACTATATATACACTCACTAGACTATACATACTCACTAGACTATATATACACTCACTAGACTATATACACACTCACTAGACTATATACACACTCACTAGACTATATACATACTCACTAGACTATATATACACTCACTAGACTATATATACACTCACTAGACTATATATACACTCACTAGACTATATATACACTCACTAGACTATATATACACTCACTAGACTATATATACACTCACTAGACTATATACACACTCACTAGACTATATATACACTCACTAGACTATATATACACTCACTAGACTATTTACACACACACACTAGACTATATACACACTCACTAGACTATATATACACTCACTAGACTATATACACACTCACTAGACTATATATACACTCACTAGACTATATACACACTCATGATGAGCCTGAATTTCCCACTCCCAGGTCACTGGAAGCTAACTGTGGATTGATGAGCCTGAACTTCCAACTCTCAGGTCATTGGATGGTTTCCTTGTCTTCTGATTGATTTCCTGATCTTCAGATTGATTTCCTGCTCTTCAGATTGATTTCCTGGTCTTCAGATTGGTTTCCTGATCTTCAGATTGATTTCCTGATCTTCTGATTGATTTCCTGATCTTCTCATTGATTTTATGGTCTACTGATTGATTTCCTGATTTTCTCATTGATTTCCTGGTCTCCTGATTGATTTCATGGTCTTCTGATTGATTTATTGGTATTCTCATTGATTTCCTCATCTTCTGAATGACTTCCTGATCTTCTCATTGATTTCCTGGTCTCCTGATTGACTTCCTGGTCTTCTGATTGACTTCCTGATCTTCTGAATGACTTCCTGATCTTCTCATTGATTTCCAGATCTTCTGATTGACTTCCTGGTCTCCTGATTTACTTCCTGGTCTTCTGATTGACTTCCAGATCTTCTGAATGACTTCCTGATCTTCTCATTGACTTCCTGGTCTTCTGAATGACTTCCTGGTCTTCTGAATGACTTCCTGGTCTTCTGATTGACTTCCAGATCTTCTGATTGATTTATTGGTCTTCTCATTGACTTCCTGGTCTTCTGATTGACTTCCTGGTCTTCTGATTGACTTCCTGGTCTTCTGAATGACTTCCTGGTCTTCTGATTGACTTCCTGGTCTTCTGATTGACTTGATATAGTAAAGAACTATACGTTTGGAACATCCAAAAGTTGTGCATCAGTTGACCAGAAAAACCTTCACTACGATTTAAACTACATTAGTAATACATTTATATGCTTGTAGATAACCATATACAGTGTTATTCATGTATTTATTTTCTGCTCTATGCACAAGGCAGTAACATACTCAGTTGCTAGGCAACTCCCTGGAGAGGCATCCCCTGGCAACGTGAATGTTACAGATTCTGAGATATGGGATTGGAGCAAAAACACAAAAATATGAGCCAGCAAGATAAAGGACATGGACAGGACATGTGGCCACCTGGAAGAAGTGCTGGTAAGCCCCCTCTCTCTCTCTCTCTCTCTCTCTCTCTCTGACCTCTCTCTGCTCTCTCTCTGCTCTCTCTCGCTGCTCTCTCTCTGTTCTCTCTCTCTCTGCTCTCTCTCTCTCTCTGACCTCTCTCTGCTCTCTCTCTCTCTGCTCTCTCTCTTTGCTCTCTCTCTCTGCTCTCTCTCTCTCTGACCTCTCTCTGCTCTCTCTCTCTGCTATCTCTCTCTGCTCTCTCTCTCTCTCTGCTCTCTCTCTCCCTCTCTCTCTCTCTGACCTCTCTCTCTGCTCTCTCTCTCTACTCTCTCTCTCTGCTCTCTCTCTCTCTGTGGTGTAGTGGGTGGTGTCTCCATACACTCCTGCATCTGTTTGCCTGTATGTATGTATGTATGTCTGTCTCAGTGTCAGGGCAGGCAGCAGGTAGGCAGCAGGTAGGCAGGACTGGCGAGGGGGGCAGGCTGGCAGGCAGGCATTGTATTTACCTAGTCAGCCTGGGGAGTCCTCTCTCTCTGGCACAGGGACATGTAGCCCACAGCGGGGGGGCGGAGGACAGCAAGCTAGGGGGGTTGCCCATGCTCATGCCCAGGGACAGGTCATGACGGGCCAGTACCAAGGGGGTTTTCATGTAGAGGGGCGAGGCCTTACACATATCGGGGGGCAGGGGAGCGTGAGGGGGCAGCGACATGTCACCTGGCAGCGGGTGGCCGTGCGGGAGGGCGTGTTTGGAGGGGAAATGCAGGCAGCTGGGCTTGGGGTTCGAGTTGATGTCAAGCGAGGAAGAGGAGGAGGAAGAGGAGGAGGTGGGAGGCGGGAGCGGGGGGGGGTGAAGCCAGACCATCGCAGCGGGAGAGGAGGAGAGCCGGGGGGCTGTGACTCTGGCCCTGGGGCCACGGGGCGAGGACAGGGTAGGACCTTGGGGTGGGGGTAGAAGTGGTGGGGGGCGGGGTGGGGTAGGGTGGAGGTGGGGTAGGGAGGGGGCGGCCGCTCCTCCCCTGGCCCAGGGGGAGGGTAGACATGAGAGGAGTCCGGACGATTGGGCGACACGTCGTCTGAGCTGTAGGTATATAAAGAACAGAACAAAGAAGAAAGAGCTGTAGCTGTAGCTGAACAGAGGGAGGGAGACAGGATGGTGGTGGTGGTAGTGGGGGTGGTGGTAGTGGTGGTAGCGGTGGTGGTGGTAGCGGTGGTGGTAGTGGTGGTGGTAGTAGTGGTGGTAGTGGTGGTGGTGGTAGCGGTGGTGGTAGTGGTGGTGGTGGTAGTGGTGGTAGCAGTGGTGGTAGCGGTGGTGGTATTGGTGGTGGTGGTAGCGGTGGTGGTGGTGGTGGTGGTAGTGATGGTGGTAGTAGTGGTGGTAGTGGTGGTGGTGGTAGCGGTGGTGGTAGTGGTGGTGGAAGTAGCGGTGGTAGTGGTGGTGGTGGTGGTAGCGGTGGTGGTAGTGGTGGTGGTGGTAGTGGTGGTAGCAGTGGTGGTAGCGGTGGTGGTATTGGTGGTGGTGGTAGCGGTGGTGGTGGTGGTGGTGGTAGTGATGGTGGTAGTAGTGGTGGTAGCGGTGGTGGTAGTGGTGGTGGTAGCGGTGGTGGTAGTGGTGGTGGTGGTAGTGGTGGTGGTGGTGGTGGTAGCGGTGGTGGTAGTGGTGGTGGTGGTAGTAGTGGTGGTGGTAGCGGTGGTGGTAGTGGTGGTGGTGGTAGTGGTGGTGGTGCTAGCGGTGGTGGTAGTGGTGGTGGTGGTAGCGGTGGTGGTAGTGATGGTAGTAGTGGTGGTAGTAGTGGTGGTGGTGGTAGCGGTGGTGGTAGTGGTGGTGGTAGTGGTGGTGGTAGCGGTGGTGGTAGCGGTGGTGGTAGTGGTGGTGGTGGTAGCGGTGGTGGTAGCGGTGGTGGTAGTAGTGGTGGTAGCGGTGGTGGTAGTGGTGGTGGTAGCGGTGGTGGTGGTGGTGAGATGGTTATCTTGTTGTGATTACTGAGGTGTTCGTTAGGTTGGTAGTTAGTGTCTAATCCAGATTAAAACTAAAAATCAGCTTTTGTTTTCTGGTGCGGAGAGGGCAAGCAGACGGTGGGGAGTGAAACCAGCTCAGCACACAGACTGCAGTCAGCTCTGTGAAGAGAAACATCAAGCAGAAGGAACAGCAAAGCAAAGGGGATTCCCAAAGGAAAGAAAAGAGGGTGGAGCCTGTGAAACTCCCTCTGTGATCACCTTGTGTCTTCACACTGCAAGAGGCTCGTCATGGTGAAACAGGCTTTAACCACCTGGTAGGGAGGACAACCCAAATGGCTTTGACCTCTACAGAATCTAGTAGCCTGAGATTGACCTTCATGTTTGACCACGGCACACATTCAGAAAGCGTCTCAGAGTAGGAGTGCTGATCTAGGATCAGGTCACCCTGTTCAGGTAATAATATTAATTATGAGCTAAAAGGCTAAACTGATCTTAGACCATCACTCCTACTTTGAAATGCTTAATGACTCTAATATGGGCCCACTCTGACAAAAATGCAACATATAATGTTATAGAGTTCCCTCTGCCAGCCCAGGGCAGTGTGAGACAGACACAAAACCCTTTCATCTCATTGGCTGAAAGAGCAACAGAGCAGGAAGGAGAATAAGCCAATCACAAGCCAGAACCAAGCATATCTTATAAACAACTTTTCTGCAACATTTCACATGGACGCAGCCATTATTAATTCAAACAAGAACAAAATGGATGTATCAATCCCAGACTGCCACTTTAATGTGATATTAACTGGGATGGATTGTATTAATAAATGGTGCGGTTTAAGATGAGAGTACAAATCAAAAACGGTCAAAGTCACTCAGCGTGTGTCAGCAGAAAACAAAGTAGCCATGGCAACAGAGGTCACCTCAAGCCACACCACGTCGCAGGGATCAGGTTGAATGATCACATGCTGTCAGAGACTTGTGGAGTGAAATGATATGTGACATTTAAATAAAGAAGACGTAGATGTAGGTACTTCAAATAAAGTGTTCATGAAAACTTGAGGTGGAATATTAACCTGTGTACCCTCTCAAACCTGAAGGAACGTTAGCTAGCCCCTCTTCATTATAACAACAACAACAACAACGGTGGGATATTAACCTGTGTACCCTCTCAAACCTGAAGGAACGTTAGCTAGCCCCTCTTCATTATAACAACAACAACAACAACAACAACGGTGGGATATTAACCTGTATACCCTCTCAAACCTGAAGGAACGTTAGCTAGCCCCTCTTCATTATAACAACAACAACAACAACAACAACGGTGGGATATTAACCTGTGTACCCTCTCAAACCTGAAGGAACGTTAGCTAGCCCCTCTTCATTATAACAACAACAACAACAACAACAACGGTGGGATATTAACCTGTGTACCCTCTCAAACCTGAAGGAACGTTAGCTAGCCCCTCTTCATTATAACAACAACAACAACAACAACAACGGTGGGATATTAACCTGTATACCCTCTCAAACCTGAAGGAACGTTAGCTAGCCCCTCTTCATTATAACAACAACAACAACAACGGTGGGATATTATTATTATTATTTTTTTTTTTTATATTAACCTGTGTACCCTCTCAAACCTGAAGGAACGTTAGCTAGCCCCTCTTCATTATAACAACAACAACAACAACGGTGGGATATTAACCTGTGTACCCTCTCAAACCTGAAGGAACGTTAGCTAGCCCCTCTTCATTATAACAACAACAACGGTGAAGTGGAGGGACAGACGATGAGGAGAAATAGGCCAACAGGAAAGAACCCCAAGTCATGTCAGAGAGGAGAAGAGTTGAACAAGTCTGTGAGACATATAACAACAACAACAACACAACAACAACAACGGCTCAAACACTTCAAGACAAGTCATGGAGAGCCTGGTGAAGATGATGATGATGATGATGATAATGATGATGATGGTGAAGACGGGAGGAAGGTGGAGATGAGGAATCCTCCATGGTGGTGGTGGTGGGGACTTACCCGATCCGGTCCCTCTCCCCAGGTTGAGGTGGGGGTGAGGGAGACTGGGCCAGCTCTCCAGGCTGCTCCAGGATGAGGGAGTGATCAGCAGGGGAGCCAGGTCCCTGGACACTGGGAGGAGTGGACGAGGCCTTACGGGCCAGGGTGGACGAACCCTTACGGGACACCCAGGACGTGTCCATCACCCGGACACCCATACTGAGAGGGACAGAGACGCATAAAACAAGAGACGGGCAGACGAGACAATTAAAAAACGAAACAAACTGTAGAGAAATAGAGAGTTGAGAGGAGGAGGTCAGGACTAGAGGAGGAGGTCATGA
Organism: Oncorhynchus masou masou; assembly: GCF_036934945.1. Classification (NCBI taxonomy): domain Eukaryota; kingdom Metazoa; phylum Chordata; class Actinopteri; order Salmoniformes; family Salmonidae; genus Oncorhynchus; species Oncorhynchus masou. Next base: position 363,318 of record NW_027013417.1, on the reverse strand, counting down.
CAAGAGGAGGAGGTCAGGACTAGAGGAGGAGGTCATGACAAGAGGAGGAGGTCAGGACTAGAGGAGGAGGTCATTACAAGAGTAGGAGGTCAGGACTAGAGGAGGAGGTCATTACAAGAGTAGGAGGTCAGGACTAGAGGAGGTCAGGACTAGAGGAGGAGGTCAGGACTAGAGGAGGAGGTCAGGACTAGAGGAGAAGGTCAGGACTAGAGGAGGTCAGGACTACAGGAGAAGGTCAGGACTAGAGTAGGTCAGGACTAGAGGAGGAGGTCAGGACTAGAGGAGGAGGTCAGGACTAGAGGAGGTCAGGACTAGAGGAGGAGGTCAGGACTAGAGGAGAAGGTCATGACAAGAGGAGGAGGTCAGGACTAGAGGAGGAGGTCAGGACTAGAGGAGGAGGTCAGGACTAGAGGAGGTCAGGACAAGAGGAGGTCATGACTAGAGGAGGAGGTCAGGACTAGAGGAGATCAGGACTAGAGGAGAAGGTCAGGACTAAAGGAGGTCAGGACTAGAGGAGAAGGTCAGGACTAGAGGAGGAGGTCAGGACTAGAGGAGGAGGTCAGGACTAGAGGAGAAGGTCAGGACAAGAGGAGGTCATGGCTAGAGGAGGAGGTCATGACTAGAGGAGGAGGTCAGGACTAGAGGAGGAGGTCATGACAAGAGGAGGAGGTCAGGACTAGAGGAGGAGGTCATGACTAGAGGAGGAGGTCAGGACTAGAGGAGAAGGTCAGGACTAGAGGAGGTCAGGACTAGAGGAGAAGGTCAGGACTAGAGGTCAGGACTAGAGGAGGAGGTCAGGACTAGAGGAGGAGGTCAGGACTAGAGGAGGTCAGGACTAGAGGAGGAGGTCAGGACTAGAGGAGGAGGTCAGGACTAGAGGAGGTCAGGACTAGAGGAGGAGGTCAGGACTAGAGGAGGAGGTCAGGACTAGAGGAGGTCAGGACTAGAGGAGGAGGTCAGGACTAGAGGAGGAGGTCAGGACTAGAGGAGGTCATGACTAGAGGAGGAGGTCAGGACTAGAGGAGGAGGTCAGGACTAGAGGAGGTCAGGACTAGAGGAGGAGGTCAGGACTAGAGGAGGAGGTCAGGACTAGAGGAGGTCAGGACTAGAGGAGGAGGTCAGGACTAGAGGAGGTCAGGACTAGAGGAGAAGGTCAGGACTAGAGGAGGTCAGGACTAGAGAAGGTCAGGACTAGAGGAGGTCAGGACTAGAGGAGGAGGAGGTCGGGACTAGAAGAGGAGGAGGTCGGGACTAGAGGAGGAGGAGGTCAGGACTAGAGGAGGAGGAGGTCAGGACTAGAGGAGGAGGAGGTCAGGACTAGAGGAGGAGGAGGTCAGGACTAGAGGAGGAGGTCAGGACTAGAGGAGGAGGAGGTCAGGACTAGAGGAAGAGGTTTCAGGGGACTAGAGGAGGTGATGACTAGAGGAGGTCAGGACTAGAGGAGGAATCATACAGTACCTTTGTATTTTCCTTATGCTGCTTTGACGGGGCAAAGAAACGAGAGGCACGTAAGAGACACATTCTGTTCATTCTCTATTCATACACAGAGGCTAGTTTATAGGGCTATGGAGCTAGATAGAGGGTTAGGGAGCTATATAGTGGGTTAGGGAGCTACATAGTGGGTTAGGGAGCTATATAGAGGGTTAGGGAGCTATATAGTGGGTTGGGGAGCTATATAGAGGGTTGGGGAGCTACATAGAGGGTTAGGGAGCTAGATAGAGGGTTAGGGAGCTAGATAGAGGGTTAGGGAGCTATATAGAGGGTTAGGGAGCTACATAGTGGGTTAGGGAGCTATATAGAGGGTTAGGGAGCTACATAGTGGGTTAGGGAGCTACATAGATGGCTAGGGAGCTATATAGAGGGTTAGGGATCTATATAGAGGGTTAGGGAGCTACATAGATGGCTAGGGAGCTATATAGAGGGCTAGGGAGCTACATAGAGGTCTCGGCCAGTGACTAGTGTGGAGATTGAAATGTGCTGAGCGTAGAAGGGGCTAATGTAGAAGTCTAGGGGCCTACATAGGGGACCAATAGAAGGGGCTAGTGTATGTCTAGGTGCCTACATAGGGGACCAATAGAAGGGGCTAGTGAGGAAGTCTAGGGGGCTACAGATGTGACCATTGGAAGTGGCTAGTGTAGAAGTCTAGGGGGCTACAGAGGGGACCAGTAGAAGGGACTAGTGTAGAAGTCTAGGGGGCTACAGAGAGGACCAGTAGAAGGGGCTAGTGTAGAAGGCTAATGGGCTACAGAGCTACAGTGTAGTCTGTATTCTGGGGATGAGATTCACAGAGACAGGGCATAGAGGGTTTCAGAGATATTGGGACATGCCAGACCAAATGAGTAGCCTGCACTGTCCTACCAAGAGGAAATGAGTGCCTCGTTAGTTAATACAATAATTAAGCCAAGCTGAGTTCTCTGGAGTGGACTCACACGCAGAGACAAACACGTCGTCACAACTCTCCTCAGTCCAGAAACAACAGCCTGCCTTTGATAACCGCCACAGTTACAAAACTGGTCATTTACTGAGTGGATAATAACTGTATTTTCTACCAGCGTCTCACATGGAGAACTGTTTGGGGTTGAAGTGTGTGGTGACAAAATTATATATCAATTGGAAAGTAAATCTGTCTGTCTCCTCTGTGACAGTCTCTCTGGACAGTCTCTCTGGACAGTCTCTCTGGACAGTCTCTCTGGACAGTCTCTCTGGGCAGTCTCTCTGTGACAGTCTCTCTGGACAGTCTCTGTGACAGTCTCTCGGGACAGTCTCTCTGTGACAGTCTCTCTGGACAGTCTCTCTGTGACAGTCTCTCTGGACAGTCTCTCTGGGCAGTCTCTCTGTGACAGTCTGTCTGGACAGTCTCTGTGACAGTCTCTCTGGACAGTCTCTCTGGACAGTCTCTCTGTGACAGTCTCTCTGTGACAGTCTCTCTGGACAGTCTCTCTGGACAGTCTCTCGTGACAGTCTCTGTGACAGTCTCTCTGTGACAGTCTCTCTGTGACAGTCTCTGTGACAGTCTCTCTGGACAGTCTCTCTTTGACAGTCTCTCTGGGACAGTCTCTCTGTGACAGTCTCTCTGGGACAGTCTCTCTGCGACAGTCTCTCTGTGACAGTCTCTCTGGGACAGTCTCTCTGTGACAGTCTCTCTGTGACAGTCTCTCTGCGACAGTCTCTCTGTGACAGATGGGTTGCCTCCCTCAATGTTCCAACGTTACGGATTTACAGGTCTGTAGAAGTTTGGCCGTCAGTTGGGACAGAGGTGTTGAATTGTAAATGGGAAGCTGGTCAGCGGTGACATCACTGCTGTATCCGCTCGTTGCCCTCGCTAAACATGAGCATAACTCCCGCCCACATTTTAAACTCCGCCTACCCAAACCTGTGATTCGTTGGGAGAGTCGTCTGTCTGTTTTCCCCTTTCTAAATGTCAGAGAGAATCTGATATTCTGCCCAGATCTTGTGCCGTTGCTCCAACGTTGCTCCAATGTCTGGTTCTCCGAGACTATTTCTGTGAGGGAGGATTTTGGCCTGTCTGCCAGTGATTTTCCACCTGGTGAGTCAGGGAGGGCAGGTGACGTTCCAGACTGAGAAGGAAAGGCTAGGTGTGAGCGTGTGCGTGTGTGGTGTGAGTTTGTGTGTGTGTGTGCATGGTGTGAGTGCGCGCATGCGTGTGTGTGTGTGCGCGTGTGTGTGTGTAGATCTCAGGAGAATGCGAAGAAGCAACTAGAACCTCTATCTATCACTGCTGCCGTGTTGCCATAGAGACGGTGCCACTCACCGGGCCGGGACTATTTCAACAAGGTGTGTGTAGACTATTTAAATAATGTGTGTTTGCATTCCTAAGGTATCCCTCCTCTCTAGATGAGGGCTGATAAAGCTGACAGCTAACTGGATGAGAGGATGATTGACAGGGCAGAGATCTACCCTCTTTCTGTGTTCTACTGAGATCTCTAAATCAGAAGTGTAGATGAACAACCACTTAAAGGGCTATTCCACTACTTTGCGAAAAAGGCGCTTTTTCACAAAGTGTTGTCGGAGAAAAAAATAGTAAGTTCTACCCGATGACATCATCAAAAGTTTAAACATAAAAATAAAAAAAAGTGATCTTCAAACACTATGAGATTCTCAGTGACGTTTGGAGCAAGAAAATACCCTCCATTGGGCTCGACACTAAATGGCGGTTTTGAAAATCACTGTTTTTAACTTTAAACCTACCCTGTGATGTCACAAAGCCTTTTTAAAGGGCTTCTAGACTATTTAACCACAGATCACAGAGACGCTGGTTTGGTGCTGGAGAAGTGCCCCTTTTAAAAGGCTTGAAGAAGCCTTCAGAAAACACTGTATGTAGACGCTGGTTTGGTGCTGGAGAAGTGCCCCTTTAAAAGGCTTGAAGAAACCTTCAGAAAACACTGTATGTCGACACTGGTTTGGTGCTGGAGAAGTGCCCCTTTTAAAAGGCTTGAAGAAGCCTTCAGAAAACACTGTATTATAGACACTGGTTTGGTGCTGGAGAAGTGCCCCTTTTAAAAGGCTTGAAGAAGCCTTCAGAAAACACTGTATGTAGACGCTGGTTTGGTGCTGGAGAAGTGCCCCTTTTAAAAGGCTTGAAGAAGCCTTCAGAAAACACTGTATTATAGACGCTGGTTTGGTGCTGGAGAAGTGCCCCTTTTAAAAGGCTTGAAGAAGACTTCAGAAAACACTGTATGTAGACGCTGGTTTGGTGCTGGAGAAGTGCCCCTTTTAAAAGGCTTGAAGAAGCCTTCAGAAAACACTGTATTATAGACGCTGGTTTGGTGCTGGAGAAGTGCCCCTTTTAAAAGGCTTGAAGAAGCCTTCAGAAAACACTGTATTATAGACGCTGGTTTGGTGCTGGAGAAGTGCCCCTTTAAAAGGCTTGAAGAAGCCTTCAGAAAACACTGTATTATAGACGCTGGTTTGGTGCTGGAGAAGTGCCCCTTTTAAAAGGCTTTAAGAAGCCTTCAGAAAACACTGTATTATAGACGCTGGTTTGGTGCTGGAGAAGTGCCCCTTTTAAAAGGCTTGAAGAAGCCTTCAGAAAAAACTGTATTATAGACGCTGGTTTGGTGCTGGAGAAGTGCCCCTTTTAAAAGGCTTTAAGAAGCCTTCAGAAAACACTGTATGTAGACGCTGGTTTGGTGCTGGAGAAGTGCCCCTTTTAAAAGGCTTGAAGAAGCCTTCAGAAAACACTGTATTATAGACGCTGGTTTGGTGCTGGAGAAGTGCCCCTTTAAAGGCTTGAAGAAGCCTTCAGAAAACACTGTATGTAGACGCTGGTTTGGTGCTGGAGAAGTGCCCCTTTTAAAAGGCTTGAAGAAGCCTTCAGAAAACACTGTATGTAGACGCTGGTTTGGTGCTGGAGAAGTGCCCCTTTAAAGTCTTGAAGAAGCCTTCAGAAAACACTGTATTATAGACGCTGGTTTGGTGCTGGAGAAGTGCCCCTTTAAAAGGCTTGAAGAAGCCTTCAGAAAACACTGCATGTAGACGCTGGTTTGGTGCTGGAGAAGTGCCCCTTTAAAAGGCTTGAAGAAGCCTTCAGAAAACACTGTATTATAGACGCTGGTTTGGTGCTGGAGAAGTGCCCCTTTTAAAAGGCTTGAAGAAGCCTTCAGAAAACACTGTATGTAGACGCTGGTTTGGTGCTGGAGAAGTGCCCCTTTAAAAGGCTTGAAGAAACCTTCAGAAAACACTGTATGTAGACACTGGTTTGGTGCTGGAGAAGTGCCCCTTTTAAAAGGCTTGAAGAAGCCTTCAGAAAACACTGTATTATAGACACTGGTTTGGTGCTGGAGAAGTGCCCCTTTTAAAAGGCTTGAAGAAGCCTTCAGAAAACACTGTATGTAGACGCTGGTTTGGTGCTGGAGAAGTGCCCCTTTTAAAAGGCTTGAAGAAGCCTTCAGAAAACACTGTATTATAGACGCTGGTTTGGTGCTGGAGAAGTGCCCCTTTTAAAAGGCTTGAAGAAGACTTCAGAAAACACTGTATGTAGACGCTGGTTTGGTGCTGGAGAAGTGCCCCTTTTAAAAGGCTTGAAGAAGCCTTCAGAAAACACTGTATTATAGACGCTGGTTTGGTGCTGGAGAAGTGCCCCTTTTAAAAGGCTTGAAGAAGCCTTCAGAAAACACTGTATTATAGACGCTGGTTTGGTGCTGGAGAAGTGCCCCTTTTAAAAGGCTTGAAGAAGCCTTCAGAAAACACTGTATTATAGACGCTGGTTTGGTGCTGGAGAAGTGCCCCTTTTAAAAGGCTTGAAGAAGCCTTCAGAAAAAACTGTATTATAGACGCTGGTTTGGTGCTGGAGAAGTGCCCCTTTTAAAAGGCTTTAAGAAGCCTTCAGAAAACACTGTATGTAGACGCTGGTTTGGTGCTGGAGAAGTGCCCCTTTTAAAAGGCTTGAAGAAGCCTTCAGAAAACACTGTATTATAGACGCTGGTTTGGTGCTGGAGAAGTGCCCCTTTAAAGGCTTGAAGAAGCCTTCAGAAAACACTGTATGTAGACGCTGGTTTGGTGCTGGAGAAGTGCCCCTTTTAAAAGGCTTGAAGAAGCCTTCAGAAAACACTGTATGTAGACGCTGGTTTGGTGCTGGAGAAGTGCCCCTTTAAAGTCTTGAAGAAGCCTTCAGAAAACACTGTATTATAGACGCTGGTTTGGTGCTGGAGAAGTGCCCCTTTAAAAGGCTTGAAGAAGCCTTCAGAAAACACTGCATGTAGACGCTGGTTTGGTGCTGGAGAAGTGCCCCTTTAAAAGGCTTGAAGAAGCCTTCAGAAAACACTGTATTATAGACGCTGGTTTGGTGCTGGAGAAGTGCCCCTTTAAAGGCTTGAAGAAGCCTTCAGAAAACACTGTATGTAGACGCTGATTTGGTGCTGGAGAAGTGCCCCTTTAAAAGGCTTGAAGAAGCCTTCAGAAAACACTGTATGTAGACGCTGGTTTGGTGCTGGAGAAGTGCCCCTTTAAAGTCTTGAAGAAGCCTTCAGAAAACACTGTATTATAGACGCTGGTTTGGTGCTGGAGAAGTGCCCCTTTAAAAGGCTTGAAGAAGCCTTCAGAAAACACTGCATGTAGACACTGGTTTGGTGCTGGAGAAGTGCCCCTTTAAAAGGCTTGAAGAAGCCTTCAGAAAACACTGTATTATAGACGCTGGTTTGGGGCTGGAGAAGTGCCCCTTTTAAAAGGCTTGAAGAAGCCTTCAGAAAACACTGTATTATAAGACGCTGGTTTGGTGCTGGAGAAGTGCCCCTTTTAAAAGGCTTGAAGAAGCCTTCAG
>NW_027013417.1:313539-351039 GCF_036934945.1 Oncorhynchus masou masou | reverse complement strand
GCTGAGGTTATGTAGGGATCTGTTATCTGTAGTAGAGATGCTGAGGTTATGAAGGGATCTGTAGTAGAGACGCTGAGGTTATGAAGGGATCTGTAGTAGAGATGCTGAGGTTATGAAGGGATCTGTTATCTGTAGTAGAGATGCTGAGGTTATGTAGGGATCTGTAGTAGAGATGCTGAGGTTATGAAGGGATCTGTTGTCTGTAGTAGAGATGCTGAGGTTATGAAGGGATCTGTTGTCTGTAGTAGAGATGCTGAGGTTATGAAGGGATCTGTAGTGGAGATGCTGAGGTTATGAAGGGATCTGTTGTCTGTAGTAGAGATGCTGAGGTTATGAAGGGATCTGTAGTAGAGATGCTGAGGTTATGTAGGGACCTGTTATCTGTAGTAGAGATGCTGAGGTTATGAAGGGATCTGTAGTAGAGATGCTGAGGTTATGAAGGGATCTGTAGTAGAGATGCTGAGGTTATGAAGGGATCTGTAGTAGAGATGCTGAGGTTATGAAGGGATCTGTTGTCTGTAGAAGAGATGCTGAGGTTATGAAGGGATCTGTAGTAGAGATGCTGAGGTTATGAAGGGATCTGTTATCTGTAGTAGAGATGCTGAGGTTATGAAGGGATCTGTAGTAGAGATGCTGAGGTTATGAAGGGATCTGTAGTAGAGATGCTGAGGTTATGAAGGGATCTGTTGTCTGTAGTAGAGATGCTGAGGTTATGAAGGGATCTGTAGTGGAGATGCTGAGGTTATGAAGGGATCTGTTGTCTGTAGTAGAGATGCTGAGGTTATGAAGGGATCTGTAGTAGAGATGCTGAGGTTATGAAGGGATCTGTTATCTGTAGTAGAGATGCTGAGGTTATGAAGGGATCTGTAGTAGAGATGCTGAGGTTATGTAGGGATCTGTTATCTGTAGTAGAGATGCTGAGGTTATGTAGGGATCTGTTATCTGTAGTAGAGATGCTGAGGTTATGAAGGGATCTGTAGTAGAGATGCTGAGGTTATGAAGGGATCTGTAGTAGAGATGCTGAGGTTATGTAGGGATCTGTAGTAGAGATGCTGAGGTTATGAAGGGATCTGTTGTCTGTAGTAGAGATGCTGAGGTTATGAAGGGATCTGTTGTCTGTAGTAGAGATGCTGAGGTTATGAAGGGATCTGTAGTAGAGATGCTGAGGTTATGAAGGGATCTGTAGTAGAGATGCTGAGGTTATGAAGGGATCTGTTGTCTGTAGTAGAGATGCTGAGGTTATGAAGGGATCTGTAGTAGAGATGCTGAGGTTATGAAGGGATCTGTTGTCTGTAGTAGAGATGCTGAGGTTATGAAGGGATCTGTAGTAGAGATGCTGAGGTTATGAAGGGATCTGTAGTAGAGATGCTGAGGTTATGAAGGGATCTGTAGTAGAGATGCTGAGGTTATGTAGGGATCTGTTGTCTGTAGTAGAGATGCTGAGGTTATGAAGGGATCTGTAGTAGAGATGCTGAGGTTATGAAGGGATCTGTTGTCTGTAGTAGAGATGCTGAGGTTATGAAGGGATCTGTAGTAGAGATGCTGAGGTTATGAAGGGATCTGTTATCTGTAGTAGAGATGCTGAGGTTATGAAGGGATCTGTAGTAGAGATGCTGAGGTTATGTAGGGATCTGTAGTAGAGATGCTGAGGTTATGAAGGGATCTGTTATCTGTAGTAGAGATGCTGAGGTTATGAAGGGATCTGTTATCTGTAGTAGAGATGCTGAGGTTATGAAGGGATCTGTAGTAGAGATGCTGAGGTTATGTAGGGATCTGTTGTCTGTAGTGGAGATGCTGAGGTTATGAAGGGATCTGTAGTAGAGATGCTGAGGTTATGAAGGGATCTGTTATCTGTAGAAGAGATGCTGAGGTTATGAAGGGATCTGTTATCTGTAGTAGAGATGCTGAGGTTATGAAGGGATCTGTAGTAGAGATGCTGAGGTTATGAAGGGATCTGTAGTAGAGATGCTGAGGTTATGAAGGGATCTGTAGTAGAGATGCTGAGGTTATGAAGGGATCTGTAGTAGAGATGCTGAGGTTATGAAGGGATCTGTAGTAGAGATGCTGAGGTTATGAAGGGATCTGTTATCTGTAGTTGAGATGCTGAGGTTATGTAGGGATCTGTAGTAGAGATGCTGAGGTTATGAAGGGATCTGTAGTAGAGATGCTGAGGTTATGAAGGGATCTGTTGTCTGTAGTAGAGATGCTGAGGTTATGAAGGGATCTGTAGTAGAGATGCTGAGGTTATGTAGGGATCTGTAGTAGAGATGCTGAGGTTATGTAGGGATCTGTTATCTGTAGTAGAGATGCTGAGGTTATGAAGGGATCTGTAGTAGAGATGCTGAGGTTATGTAGGGATCTGTTATCTGTAGTAGAGATGCTGAGGTTATGAAGGGATCTGTAGTGGAGATGCTGAGGTTATGAAGGGATCTGTAGTAGAGATGCTGAGGTTATGAAGGGATCTGTTATCTGTAGTAGAGATGCTGAGGTTATGAAGGGATCTGTTATCTGTAGTAGAGATGCTGAGGTTATGAAGGGATCTGTAGTAGAGATGCTGAGGTTATGAAGGGATCTGTTATCTGTAGTAGAGATGCTGAGGTTATGAAGGGATCTGTAGTAGAGATGCTGAGGTTATGAAGGGATCTGTAGTAGAGATGCTGAGGTTATGAAGGGATCTGTTATCTGTAGTAGAGATGCTGAGGTTATGAAGGGATCTGTTATCTGTAGTAGAGATGCTGAGGTTATGTAGGGATCTGTTATCTGTAGTAGAGATGCTGAGGTTATGAAGGGATCTGTAGTAGAGATGCTGAGGTTATGAAGGGATCTGTAGTAGAGATGCTGAGGTTATGAAGGGATCTGTAGTAGAGATGCTGAGGTTATGAAGGGATCTGTAGTAGAGATGCTGAGGTTATGTAGGGATCTGTTATCTGTAGTAGAGATGCTGAGGTTATGTAGGGATCTGTAGTAGAGATGCTGAGGTTATGAAGGGATCTGTTGTCTGTAGTAGAGATGCTGAGGTTATGAAGGGATCTGTAGTAGAGATGCTGAGGTTATGAAGGGATCTGTTATCTGTAGTAGAGATGCTGAGGTTATGAAGGGAGTAGAGATGCTGAGGTTATGAAGGGATCTGTAGTAGAGATGCTGAGGTTATGAAGGGATCTGTAGTAGAGATGCTGAGGTTATGAAGGGATCTGTAGTAGAGATGCTGAGGTTATGTAGGGATCTGTTATCTGTAGTAGAGATGCTGAGGTTATGAAGGGATCTGTTGTCTGTAGTAGAGATGCTGAGGTTATGAAGGGATCTGTAGTAGAGATGCTGAGGTTATGAAGGGATCTGTTATCTGTAGTAGAGATGCTGAGGTTATGAAGGGATCTGTAGTAGAGATGCTGAGGTTATCTGTTGTCTGTAGGGATCTGTTATCTGTAGTAGAGATGCTGAGGTTATGAAGGGATCTGTAGTAGAGATGCTGAGGTTATGAAGGGATCTGTTGTCTGTAGTAGAGATGCTGAGGTTATGAAGGGATCTGTAGTAGAGATGCTGAGGTTATGAAGGGGTTATGCTGAGGTTAAGGGATCTGTTGTCTGTAGTAGAGATGCTGAGGTTATGAAGGGATCTGTAGTAGAGATGCTGAGGTTATGAAGGGATCTGTTGTCTGTAGTAGAGATGCTGAGGTTATGAAGGGATCTGTTGTCTGTAGTAGAGATGCTGAGGTTATGAAGGATCTGATCTGTAGTAGAGATGCTGAGGTTATGTAGGGATCTGTAGTAGAGATGCTGAGGTTATGTAGGGATCTGTAGTAGAGATGCTGAGGTTATGAAGGGATCTGTTATCTGTAGTAGAGATGCTGAGGTTATGTAGGGATCTGTAGTAGAGATGCTGAGGTTATGAAGGGATCTGTTATCTGTAGTAGAGATGCTGAGGTTATGAAGGGATCTGTAGTAGAGATGCTGAGGTTATGAAGGGATCTGTAGTAGAGATGCTGAGGTTATGAAGGGATCTGTTATCTGTAGTAGAGATGCTGAGGTTATGTAGGGATCTGGTAGAGATCTGAGGTTATGAAGGGATCTGTAGTAGAGATGCTGAGGTTATGAAGGGATCTGTAGTAGAGATGCTGAGGTTATGAAGGGATCTGTAGTAGAGATGCTGAGGTTATGAAGGGAAGTAGAGATGCTGAAGGGTTATCTGTAGTAGAGATGCTGAGGTTATGAAGGGATCTGTAGTAGAGATGCTGAGGTTATGTAGGGATCTGTTATCTGTAGTAGAGATGCTGAGGTTATGAAGGGATCTGTAGTAGAGATGCTGAGGTTATGAAGGGATCTGTTATCTGTAGTAGAGATGCTGAGGTTATGAAGGGATCTGTAGTAGAGATGCTGAGGTTATGAAGGGATCTGTTGTCTGTAGTAGATATGCTGAGGTTATGAAGGGATCTGTAGTAGAGATGCTGAGGTTATGAAGGGATCTGTTGTCTGTAGTAGATATGCTGAGGTTATGAAGGGATCTGTAGTAGAGATGCTGAGGTTATGAAGGGATCTGTAGTAGAGATGCTGAGGTTATGAAGGGATCTGTAGTAGAGATGCTGAGGTTATGAAGGGATCTGTAGTAGAGATGCTGAGGTTATGAAGGGATCTGTTATCTGTAGTAGAGATGCTGAGGTTATGAAGGGATCTGTAGTAGAGATGCTGAGGTTATGAAGGGATCTGTAGTCTGTAGTAGAGATGCTGAGGTTATGTAGGGAATCTCTACTCACTTTGACGCCTGAATCCAGTCCTCGTAAAGTTCACTGGTCATCAGTGGCTCTGGAAGCTCACGGAGGTATGATTTCAGAGCCCCTGAGGAAGAGAGGGATGGAGAGACGGAGGGAGGGAGGGAGGGAGAGAGGAGAATGGGATGGAGAGAGAGGGGGACAGCGGGATGGAGAAAGAGAGATGAAGAGAGAAAGGGAGGAAGAGGGATGGAGAGAGAGAGAGAGAGAGAGAGAGAGAGAGAGAGAGAGGAGAGAGGGAGAGAGATCATCTCATTAGGCCAAATGGAGGTGTGGTTTTCTCTGTTCAGAATACTGATGAGAATGCACACAACGCTGCCACCCTCAGATTACTCAAGGAAGTGGACAGCAACATTACAAGGAAGCCTTTAGGATAGAGAGCGTCTTGGGCAAAACACAAGCAGATGACTTGGGAGATGTTAAGGGATGTGATCCTCTCGCCCCACAGCTGAACTAATCTCCAGGGCCAAATCAAGTTTCACCTTTCAAGTTGTATTAGTGGTATGTGCGGGATGCCCATGGTGTCCACCGTCCAATGAAATGCTTACTTGCAGGCTCCTTACTGGACAATGCAACAGCAATAAGAAATAATACATGATAAGAATACCAACATAAAGTAAATGTCTCAGTAGAACAGAAGAGACATTTTAGCATCAGTATAATACAGGAAGGAACAATGTATAGTCCAATATTATAGACCAGTGTGTGTGTGTGTGTGTGTGTGTGTGTGTGTGTGTGTGTGTGTGTGTGTGTGTGTGTGTGTGTGTGTGTGTGTGTGTGTGTGTGTGTGTCTGTACATGTCTGTGTGTGTGTGTGAGAGTGTGTGTTTGTATGTCTGCAAATGTCTGTGTGTGTGTGTGAGAGTGTGTGTGTGTATATGTCTGTAAATCTCTGTGTGTGTGTGTGTGTGTGTGTGTGAGAGTGATGCAGCCGGTCAGAACACTCTCCACGGTGCAGCAGTAGTAGCAGGTCAGAACACTCTCCACGGTGCAGCAGTAGTAGCAGGTCAGAACACTCTCCACGGTGCAGCAGTAGTAGCAGGTCAGAACACTCTCCACGGTGCAGCAGCAGTAGCAGCCTGTCAGAACACTCTCCACGGTGCAGCAGTAGGAGCAGCCTGTCAGAACACTCTCCACGGTGCAGTAGTAGCAGCCGGTCAGAACACTCTCCATGGTGCAGTAGTAGCAGCCGGTCAGAACACTCTCCACGGTGCAGCAGTAGTAGCAGGTCAGAACACTCTCCACGGTGCAGTAGTAGCAGCCGGTCAGAACACTCTCCACGGTGCAGCAGTAGGAGCAGCCGGTCAGAACACTCTCCACGGTGCAGCAGTAGTAGCAGGTCAGAACACTCTCCACGGTGCAGCAGTAGTAGCAGCCGGTCAGAACACTCTCCACGGTGCAGCAGTAGTAGCAGCAGGTCAGAACACTCTCCACGGTGCAGCAGTAGTAGCAGCCTGTCAGAACACTCTCCACGGTGCAGCAGTAGGAGCAGCCGGTCAGAACACTCTCCACGGTGCAGCAGTAGTAGCAGCCTGTCAGAACACTCTCCACGGTGCAGCGGTAGTAGCAGCCTGTCAGAACACTCTCCACGGTGCAGCAGTAGTAGCAGCCGGTCAGAACACTCTCCACGGTGCAGCAGTAGTAGCAGGTCAGAACACTCTCCACGGTGCAGCAGTAGGAGCAGGTCAGAACACTCTCCACGGTGCAGCAGTAGTAGCAGCCTGTCAGAACACTCTCCACGGTGCAGCAGTAGTAGCAGCCTGTCAGAACACTCTCCACGGTGCAGCAGTAGTAGCAGCCGGTCAGAACACTCTCCACGGTGCAGCAATAGTAGCAGGTCAGAACACTCTCCACGGTGCAGCAGTAGGAGCAGGTCAGAACACTCTCCACGGTGCAGCAGTAGTAGCAGCCTGTCAGACAACTCTCCACGGTGCAGCAGTAGGAGCAGGTCAGAACACTCTCCACGGTGCAGCAGTAGTAGCAGGTCAGAACACTCTCCACGGTGCAGCAGTAGTAGCAGCAGGTCAGAACACTCTCCACGGTGCAGCAGTAGTAGCAGCCGGTCAGAACACTCTCCACGGTGCAGCAGTAGGAGCAGCCGGTCAGAACACTCTCCACGGTGCAGCAGTAGTAGCAGCCTGTCAGAACACTCTCCACGGTGCAGCAGTAGTAGCAGCCGGACAGAACACTCTCCACGGTGCAGCAGTAGTAGCAGCCGGACAGAACACTCTCCACGGTGCAGCAGTAGTAGCAGGTCAGAACAATCTCCACGGTGCAGCAGTAGTAGCAGCCGGTCAGAACACTCTCCACGGTGCAGCAGTAGGAGCAGCCGGTCAGAACACTCTCCACGGTGCAGCAGTAGGAGCAGGTCAGAACACTCTCCACGGTGCAGCAGTAGCAGCCGGTCAGAACACTCTCCACGGTGCAGCAGTAGTAGCAGCCTGTCAGAACACTCTCCACGGTGCAGTAGTAGCAGCCGGTCAGAACACTCTCCACGGTGCAGCAGTAGTAGCAGGTCAGAACACTCTCCACGGTGCAGCAGTAGGAGCAGGTCAGAACACTCTCCACGGTGCAGCAGTAGTAGCAGGTCAGAACACTCTCCACGGTGCAGCAGTAGTAGCAGCCGGTCAGAACACTCTCCACGGTGCAGCAGTAGTAGCAGCCGGTCAGAACACTCTCCACGGTGCAGCAGTAGTAGCAGCCTGTCAGAACACTCTCCACGGTGCAGCAGTAGTAGCAGCCGGTCAGAACACTCTCCACGGTGCAGCAGTAGTAGCAGCCTGTCAGAACACTCTCCACGGTGCAGCAGTAGGAGCAGCCTGTCAGAACACTCTCCACGGTGCAGCAGTAGTAGCAGGTCAGAACACTCTCCTCGGTGCAGCAGTAGTAGCAGCCGGTCAGAACACTCTCCACGGTGCAGCAGTAGTAGCAGCCGGTCAGAACACTCTCCACGGTGCAGCAGTAGCAGCAGGTCAGAACACTCTCCACGGTGCAGCAGTAGTAGCAGGTCAGAACACTCTCCACGGTGCAGCAGTAGTAGCAGGTCAGAACACTCTCCACGGTGCAGCAGTAGTAGCAGGTCAGAACACTCTCCACGGTGCAGCAGTAGTAGCAGGTCAGAACACTCTCCCCGGTGCAGCAGTAGTAGCAGCAGGTCAGAACACTCTCCACGGTGCAGCAGTAGTAGCAGCCTGTCAGAACACTCTCCACGGTGCAGCAGTAGTAGCAGGTCAGAACACTCTCCACGGTGCAGCAGTAGTAGCAGGTCAGAACACTCTCCCGGTGCAGCAGTAGTAGCAGCCGGTCAGAACACTCTCCACGGTGCAGCAGTAGTAGCAGCCGGTCAGAACACTCTCCACGGTGCAGCAGTAGTAGCAGCCTGTCAGAACACTCTCCACGGTGCAGCAGTAGTAGCAGGTCAGAACACTCTCCACGGTGCAGCAGTAGTAGCAGGTCAGAACACTCTCCCCGGTGCAGCAGTAGTAGCAGCCGGTCAGAACACTCTCCACGGTGCAGCAGTAGTAGCAGCCGGTCAGAACACTCTCCACGGTGCAGCAGTAGGAGCAGCCTGTCAGAACACTCTCCACGGTGCAGCAGTAGTAGCAGGTCAGAACACTCTCCACGGTGCAGCAGTAGTAGCAGCCTGTCAGAACACTCTCCACGGTGCAGCAGTAGTAGCAGCCGGTCAGAACACTCTCCACGGTGCAGCAGCAGTAGTAGCAGCCTGTCAGAACACTCTCCACGGTGCAGCAGTAGTAGCAGGTCAGAACACTCTCCACGGTGCAGCAGCAGTAGTAGCAGCAGGTCAGAACACTCTCCACGGTGCAGCAGTAGGAGCAGGTCAGAACACTCTCCACGGTGCAGCAGTAGTAGCAGGTCAGAACACTCTCCACGGTGCAGCAGTAGTAGCAGCCGGTCAGAACACTCTCCACGATGCAGCAGTAGTAGCAGCCGGTCAGAACACTCTCCACGGTGCAGCAGTAGTAGCAGCCGGTCAGAACACTCTCCACGGTGTAGCAGTAGTAGCAGGTCAGAACACTCTCCACGGTGCAGCAGTAGTAGCAGGTCAGAACACTCTCCACGGTGCAGCAGTAGTAGCAGCCTGTCAGAACACTCTCCACGGTGCAGCAGTAGTAGCAGGTCAGAACACTCTCCACGGTGCAGCAGTAGTAGCAGCCGGTCAGAACACTCTCCACGGTGCAGCAGTAGTAGCAGCAGGTCAGAACACTCTCCATGGTGCAGCAGTAGTAGCAGCCTGTCAGAACACTCTCCACGATGCAGCAGTAGTAGCAGCCTGTCAGAACACTCTCCACGGTGCAGCAGTAGTAGCAGCCGGTCAGAACACTCTCCACGGTGCAGCAGTAGTAGCAGCCTGTCAGAACACTCTCCACGGTGCAGCAGTAGTAGCAGCCGGTCAGAACACTCTCCACGGTGCAGCAGCAGTAGCAGGTCAGAACACTCTCCACGGTGCAGCAGTAGGAGCAGCAGATCAGAACACTCTCCACGGTGCAGCAGTAGTAGCAGGTCAGAACACTCTCCACGGTGCAGCAGTAGTAGCAGGTCAGAACACTCTCCACGGTGCAGCAGTAGTAGCAGGTCAGAACACTCTCCACGGTGCAGCAGTAGTAGCAGGTCAGAACACTCTCCACGGTGCAGCAGTAGTAGCAGGTCAGAACACTCTCCACGGTGCAGCAGTAGTAGCAGCCTGTCAGAACACTCTCCACGGTGCAGCAGTAGTAGCAGCCGGTCAGAACACTCTCCACGGTGCAGCAGTAGTAGCAGCCGGTCAGAACACTCTCCACGGTGCAGCAGTAGTAGCAGCCGGTCAGAACACTCTCCACGGTGCAGCAGTAGTAGCAGGTCAGAACACTCTCCACGGTGCAGCAGTAGTAGCAGCCGGTCAGAACACTCTCCACGGTGCAGCAGTAGGAGCAGCCGGTCAGAACACTCTCCACGGTGCAGCAGTAGGAGCAGGTCAGAACACTCTCCACGGTGCAGCAGTAGTAGCAGCCGGTCAGAACACTCTCCACGGTGCAGCAGTAGTAGCAGCCGGTCAGAACACTCTCCACGGTGCAGCAGTAGTAGCAGCCGGTCAGAACACTCTCCACGGTGCAGCAGTAGTAGCAGCCGGTCAGAACACTCTCCACGGTGCAGCAGTAGTAGCAGCCGGACAGAACACTCTCCACGGTGCAGCAGTAGTAGCAGCCGGACAGAACACTCTCCACGGTGCAGCAGTAGTAGCAGGTCAGAACACTCTCCACGGTGCAGCAGTAGTAGCAGCCGGTCAGAACACTCTCCACGGTGCAGCAGTAGTAGCAGCCGGTCAGAACACTCTCCACGGTGCAGCAGTAGTAGCAGCCTGTCAGAACACTCTCCACGGTGCAGCAGTAGTAGCAGCCGGTCAGAACACTCTCCACGGTGCAGCAGTAGTAGCAGCCTGTCAGAACACTCTCCACGGTGCAGCAGTAGGAGCAGCCTGTCAGAACACTCTCCACGGTGCAGCAGTAGTAGCAGGTCAGAACACTCTCCACGGTGCAGCAGTAGTAGCAGCCGGTCAGAACACTCTCCACGGTGCAGCAGTAGTAGCAGCCGGTCAGAACACTCTCCACGGTGCAGCAGTAGTAGCAGGTCAGAACACTCTCCACGGTGCAGCAGTAGTAGCAGGTCAGAACACTCTCCACGGTGCAGCAGTAGTAGCAGGTCAGAACACTCTCCACGGTGCAGCAGTAGTAGCAGGTCAGAACACTCTCCACGGTGCAGCAGTAGTAGCAGGTCAGAACACTCTCCCCGGTGCAGCAGTAGTAGCAGCAGGTCAGAACACTCTCCACGGTGCAGCAGTAGTAGCAGCCTGTCAGAACACTCTCCACGGTGCAGCAGTAGTAGCAGGTCAGAACACTCTCCACGGTGCAGCAGTAGTAGCAGGTCAGAACACTCTCCCGGTGCAGCAGTAGTAGCAGCCGGTCAGAACACTCTCCACGGTGCAGCAGTAGTAGCAGCCGGTCAGAACACTCTCCACGGTGCAGCAGTAGTAGCAGCCTGTCAGAACACTCTCCACGGTGCAGCAGTAGTAGCAGGTCAGAACACTCTCCACGGTGCAGCAGTAGTAGCAGGTCAGAACACTCTCCCCGGTGCAGCAGTAGTAGCAGCCGGTCAGAACACTCTCCACGGTGCAGCAGTAGTAGTAGCAGGTCAGAACACTCTCCACGGTGCAGCAGTAGTAGCAGGTCAGAACACTCTCCACGGTGCAGCAGTAGTAGCAGGTCAGAACACTCTCCACGGTGCAGCAGTAGTAGCAGGTCAGAACACTCTCCACGGTGCAGCAGTAGTAGCAGGTCAGAACACTCTCCACGGTGCAGCAGCAGTAGCAGCCTGTCAGAACACTCTCCACGGTGCAGCAGTAGGAGCAGCCTGTCAGAACACTCTCCACGGTGCAGTAGTAGCAGCCGGTCAGAACACTCTCCATGGTGCAGTAGTAGCAGCCGGTCAGAACACTCTCCACGGTGCAGCAGTAGTAGCAGGTCAGAACACTCTCCACGGTGCAGTAGTAGCAGCCGGTCAGAACACTCTCCACGGTGCAGCAGTAGGAGCAGCCGGTCAGAACACTCTCCACGGTGCAGCAGTAGTAGCAGGTCAGAACACTCTCCACGGTGCAGCAGTAGTAGCAGCCGGTCAGAACACTCTCCACGGTGCAGCAGTAGTAGCAGCAGGTCAGAACACTCTCCACGGTGCAGCAGTAGTAGCAGCCTGTCAGAACACTCTCCACGGTGCAGCAGTAGGAGCAGCCGGTCAGAACACTCTCCACGGTGCAGCAGTAGTAGCAGCCTGTCAGAACACTCTCCACGGTGCAGCGGTAGTAGCAGCCTGTCAGAACACTCTCCACGGTGCAGCAGTAGTAGCAGCCGGTCAGAACACTCTCCACGGTGCAGCAGTAGTAGCAGGTCAGAACACTCTCCACGGTGCAGCAGTAGGAGCAGGTCAGAACACTCTCCACGGTGCAGCAGTAGTAGCAGCCTGTCAGAACACTCTCCACGGTGCAGCAGTAGTAGCAGCCTGTCAGAACACTCTCCACGGTGCAGCAGTAGTAGCAGCCGGTCAGAACACTCTCCACGGTGCAGCAGTAGTAGCAGCCGGTCAGAACACTCTCCACGGTGCAGCAGTAGTAGCAGGTCAGAACACTCTCCACGGTGCAGCAGTAGTAGCAGCCGGTCAGAACACTCTCCACGGTGCAGCAGTAGGAGCAGCCGGTCAGAACACTCTCCACGGTGCAGCAGTAGGAGCAGGTCAGAACACTCTCCACGGTGCAGCAGTAGTAGCAGCCGGTCAGAACACTCTCCACGGTGCAGCAGTAGTAGCAGCCGGTCAGAACACTCTCCACGGTGCAGCAGTAGTAGCAGCCGGTCAGAACACTCTCCACGGTGCAGCAGTAGTAGCAGCCGGTCAGAACACTCTCCACGGTGCAGCAGTAGTAGCAGCCGGACAGAACACTCTCCACGGTGCAGCAGTAGTAGCAGCCGGACAGAACACTCTCCACGGTGCAGCAGTAGTAGCAGGTCAGAACACTCTCCACGGTGCAGCAGTAGTAGCAGCCGGTCAGAACACTCTCCACGGTGCAGCAGTAGTAGCAGCCGGTCAGAACACTCTCCACGGTGCAGCAGTAGTAGCAGCCTGTCAGAACACTCTCCACGGTGCAGCAGTAGTAGCAGCCGGTCAGAACACTCTCCACGGTGCAGCAGTAGTAGCAGCCTGTCAGAACACTCTCCACGGTGCAGCAGTAGGAGCAGCCTGTCAGAACACTCTCCACGGTGCAGCAGTAGTAGCAGGTCAGAACACTCTCCACGGTGCAGCAGTAGTAGCAGCCGGTCAGAACACTCTCCACGGTGCAGCAGTAGTAGCAGCCGGTCAGAACACTCTCCACGGTGCAGCAGTAGTAGCAGGTCAGAACACTCTCCACGGTGCAGCAGTAGTAGCAGGTCAGAACACTCTCCACGGTGCAGCAGTAGTAGCAGGTCAGAACACTCTCCACGGTGCAGCAGTAGTAGCAGGTCAGAACACTCTCCACGGTGCAGCAGTAGTAGCAGGTCAGAACACTCTCCCCGGTGCAGCAGTAGTAGCAGCAGGTCAGAACACTCTCCACGGTGCAGCAGTAGTAGCAGCCTGTCAGAACACTCTCCACGGTGCAGCAGTAGTAGCAGGTCAGAACACTCTCCACGGTGCAGCAGTAGGAGCAGCCGGTCAGAACACTCTCCACGGTGCAGCAGTAGTAGCAGCCTGTCAGAACACTCTCCACGGTGCAGCGGTAGTAGCAGCCTGTCAGAACACTCTCCACGGTGCAGCAGTAGTAGCAGCCGGTCAGAACACTCTCCACGGTGCAGCAGTAGTAGCAGGTCAGAACACTCTCCACGGTGCAGCAGTAGGAGCAGGTCAGAACACTCTCCACGGTGCAGCAGTAGTAGCAGCCTGTCAGAACACTCTCCACGGTGCAGCAGTAGTAGCAGCCTGTCAGAACACTCTCCACGGTGCAGCAGTAGTAGCAGCCGGTCAGAACACTCTCCACGGTGCAGCAGTAGTAGCAGCCGGTCAGAACACTCTCCACGGTGCAGCAGTAGTAGCAGGTCAGAACACTCTCCACGGTGCAGCAGTAGTAGCAGCCGGTCAGAACACTCTCCACGGTGCAGCAGTAGGAGCAGCCGGTCAGAACACTCTCCACGGTGCAGCAGTAGGAGCAGGTCAGAACACTCTCCACGGTGCAGCAGTAGTAGCAGCCGGTCAGAACACTCTCCACGGTGCAGCAGTAGTAGCAGCCGGTCAGAACACTCTCCACGGTGCAGCAGTAGTAGCAGCCGGTCAGAACACTCTCCACGGTGCAGCAGTAGTAGCAGCCGGTCAGAACACTCTCCACGGTGCAGCAGTAGTAGCAGCCGGACAGAACACTCTCCACGGTGCAGCAGTAGTAGCAGCCGGACAGAACACTCTCCACGGTGCAGCAGTAGTAGCAGGTCAGAACACTCTCCACGGTGCAGCAGTAGTAGCAGCCGGTCAGAACACTCTCCACGGTGCAGCAGTAGTAGCAGCCGGTCAGAACACTCTCCACGGTGCAGCAGTAGTAGCAGCCTGTCAGAACACTCTCCACGGTGCAGCAGTAGTAGCAGCCGGTCAGAACACTCTCCACGGTGCAGCAGTAGTAGCAGCCTGTCAGAACACTCTCCACGGTGCAGCAGTAGGAGCAGCCTGTCAGAACACTCTCCACGGTGCAGCAGTAGTAGCAGGTCAGAACACTCTCCACGGTGCAGCAGTAGTAGCAGCCGGTCAGAACACTCTCCACGGTGCAGCAGTAGTAGCAGCCGGTCAGAACACTCTCCACGGTGCAGCAGTAGTAGCAGGTCAGAACACTCTCCACGGTGCAGCAGTAGTAGCAGGTCAGAACACTCTCCACGGTGCAGCAGTAGTAGCAGGTCAGAACACTCTCCACGGTGCAGCAGTAGTAGCAGGTCAGAACACTCTCCACGGTGCAGCAGTAGTAGCAGGTCAGAACACTCTCCCCGGTGCAGCAGTAGTAGCAGCAGGTCAGAACACTCTCCACGGTGCAGCAGTAGTAGCAGCCTGTCAGAACACTCTCCACGGTGCAGCAGTAGTAGCAGGTCAGAACACTCTCCACGGTGCAGCAGTAGTAGCAGGTCAGAACACTCTCCCCGGTGCAGCAGTAGTAGCAGCCGGTCAGAACACTCTCCACGGTGCAGCAGTAGTAGCAGCCGGTCAGAACACTCTCCACGGTGCAGCAGTAGTAGCAGCCTGTCAGAACACTCTCCACGGTGCAGCAGTAGTAGCAGGTCAGAACACTCTCCACGGTGCAGCAGTAGTAGCAGGTCAGAACACTCTCCCGGTGCAGCAGTAGTAGCAGCCGGTCAGAACACTCTCCACGGTGCAGCAGTAGTAGTAGCAGGTCAGAACACTCTCCACGGTGCAGCAGTAGTAGCAGGTCAGAACACTCTCCACGGTGCAGCAGTAGTAGCAGGTCAGAACACTCTCCACGGTGCAGCAGTAGTAGCAGGTCAGAACACTCTCCACGGTGCAGCAGTAGTAGCAGGTCAGAACACTCTCCACGGTGCAGCAGCAGTAGCAGCCTGTCAGAACACTCTCCACGGTGCAGCAGTAGGAGCAGCCTGTCAGAACACTCTCCACGGTGCAGTAGTAGCAGCCGGTCAGAACACTCTCCATGGTGCAGTAGTAGCAGCCGGTCAGAACACTCTCCACGGTGCAGCAGTAGTAGCAGGTCAGAACACTCTCCACGGTGCAGTAGTAGCAGCCGGTCAGAACACTCTCCACGGTGCAGCAGTAGGAGCAGCCGGTCAGAACACTCTCCACGGTGCAGCAGTAGTAGCAGGTCAGAACACTCTCCACGGTGCAGCAGTAGTAGCAGCCGGTCAGAACACTCTCCACGGTGCAGCAGTAGTAGCAGCAGGTCAGAACACTCTCCACGGTGCAGCAGTAGTAGCAGCCTGTCAGAACACTCTCCACGGTGCAGCAGTAGGAGCAGCCGGTCAGAACACTCTCCACGGTGCAGCAGTAGTAGCAGCCTGTCAGAACACACTCCACGGTGCAGCGGTAGTAGCAGCCTGTCAGAACACTCTCCACGGTGCAGCAGTAGTAGCAGCCGGTCAGAACACTCTCCACGGTGCAGCAGTAGTAGCAGGTCAGAACACTCTCCACGGTGCAGCAGTAGGAGCAGGTCAGAACACTCTCCACGGTGCAGCAGTAGTAGCAGCCTGTCAGAACACTCTCCACGGTGCAGCAGTAGTAGCAGCCTGTCAGAACACTCTCCACGGTGCAGCAGTAGTAGCAGCCGGTCAGAACACTCTCCACGGTGCAGCAATAGTAGCAGGTCAGAACACTCTCCACGGTGCAGCAGTAGGAGCAGGTCAGAACACTCTCCACGGTGCAGCAGTAGTAGCAGCCTGTCAGACAACTCTCCACGGTGCAGCAGTAGGAGCAGGTCAGAACACTCTCCACGGTGCAGCAGTAGTAGCAGGTCAGAACACTCTCCACGGTGCAGCAGTAGTAGCAGCAGGTCAGAACACTCTCCACGGTGCAGCAGTAGTAGCAGCCGGTCAGAACACTCTCCACGGTGCAGCAGTAGGAGCAGCCGGTCAGAACACTCTCCACGGTGCAGCAGTAGTAGCAGCCTGTCAGAACACTCTCCACGGTGCAGCAGTAGTAGCAGCCGGACAGAACACTCTCCACGGTGCAGCAGTAGTAGCAGCCGGACAGAACACTCTCCACGGTGCAGCAGTAGTAGCAGGTCAGAACAATCTCCACGGTGCAGCAGTAGTAGCAGCCGGTCAGAACACTCTCCACGGTGCAGCAGTAGGAGCAGCCGGTCAGAACACTCTCCACGGTGCAGCAGTAGGAGCAGGTCAGAACACTCTCCACGGTGCAGCAGTAGCAGCCGGTCAGAACACTCTCCACGGTGCAGCAGTAGTAGCAGCCTGTCAGAACACTCTCCACGGTGCAGTAGTAGCAGCCGGTCAGAACACTCTCCACGGTGCAGCAGTAGTAGCAGGTCAGAACACTCTCCACGGTGCAGCAGTAGGAGCAGGTCAGAACACTCTCCACGGTGCAGCAGTAGTAGCAGGTCAGAACACTCTCCACGGTGCAGCAGTAGTAGCAGCCGGTCAGAACACTCTCCACGGTGCAGCAGTAGTAGCAGCCGGTCAGAACACTCTCCACGGTGCAGCAGTAGTAGCAGCCTGTCAGAACACTCTCCACGGTGCAGCAGTAGTAGCAGCCGGTCAGAACACTCTCCACGGTGCAGCAGTAGTAGCAGCCTGTCAGAACACTCTCCACGGTGCAGCAGTAGGAGCAGCCTGTCAGAACACTCTCCACGGTGCAGCAGTAGTAGCAGGTCAGAACACTCTCCACGGTGCAGCAGTAGTAGCAGCCGGTCAGAACACTCTCCACGGTGCAGCAGTAGTAGCAGCCGGTCAGAACACTCTCCACGGTGCAGCAGTAGTAGCAGGTCAGAACACTCTCCACGGTGCAGCAGTAGTAGCAGGTCAGAACACTCTCCACGGTGCAGCAGTAGTAGCAGGTCAGAACACTCTCCACGGTTTAGCAGTAGTAGCAGGTCAGAACACTCTCCACGGTGCAGCAGTAGTAGCAGGTCAGAACACTCTCCCCGGTGCAGCAGTAGTAGCAGCAGGTCAGAACACTCTCCACGGTGCAGCAGTAGTAGCAGCCTGTCAGAACACTCTCCACGGTGCAGCAGTAGTAGCAGGTCAGAACACTCTCCACGGTGCAGCAGTAGTAGCAGGTCAGAACACTCTCCCCGGTGCAGCAGTAGTAGCAGCCGGTCAGAACACTCTCCACGGTGCAGCAGTAGTAGCAGCCGGTCAGAACACTCTCCACGGTGCAGCAGTAGTAGCAGCCTGTCAGAACACTCTCCACGGTGCAGCAGTAGTAGCAGGTCAGAACACTCTCCACGGTGCAGCAGTAGTAGCAGGTCAGAACACTCTCCCGGTGCAGCAGTAGTAGCAGCCGGTCAGAACACTCTCCACGGTGCAGCAGTAGTAGCAGCCGGTCAGAACACTCTCCACGGTGCAGCAGTAGGAGCAGCCTGTCAGAACACTCTCCACGGTGCAGCAGTAGTAGCAGGTCAGAACACTCTCCACGGTGCAGCAGTAGTAGCAGCCTGTCAGAACACTCTCCACGGTGCAGCAGTAGTAGCAGCCGGTCAGAACACTCTCCACGGTGCAGCAGCAGTAGTAGCAGCCTGTCAGAACACTCTCCACGGTGCAGCAGTAGTAGCAGGTCAGAACACTCTCCACGGTGCAGCAGCAGTAGTAGCAGCAGGTCAGAACACTCTCCACGGTGCAGCAGTAGGAGCAGGTCAGAACACTCTCCACGGTGCAGCAGTAGTAGCAGGTCAGAACACTCTCCACGGTGCAGCAGTAGGAGCAGCCTGTCAGAACACTCTCCACGGTGCAGCAGTAGTAGCAGGTCAGAACACTCTCCACGGTGCAGCAGTAGTAGCAGCCGGTCAGAACACTCTCCACGATGCAGCAGTAGTAGCAGCCGGTCAGAACACTCTCCACGGTGCAGCAGTAGTAGCAGCCGGTCAGAACACTCTCCACGGTGTAGCAGTAGTAGCAGGTCAGAACACTCTCCACGGTGCAGCAGTAGTAGCAGGTCAGAACACTCTCCACGGTGCAGCAGTAGTAGCAGCCTGTCAGAACACTCTCCACGGTGCAGCAGTAGTAGCAGGTCAGAACACTCTCCACGGTGCAGCAGTAGTAGCAGCCGGTCAGAACACTCTCCACGGTGCAGCAGTAGTAGCAGCAGGTCAGAACACTCTCCATGGTGCAGCAGTAGTAGCAGCCTGTCAGAACACTCTCCACGATGCAGCAGTAGTAGCAGCCTGTCAGAAAACTCTCCACGGTGCAGCAGTAGTAGCAGCCGGTCAGAACACTCTCCACGGTGCAGCAGTAGTAGCAGCCTGTCAGAACACTCTCCACGGTGCAGCAGTAGTAGCAGCGGTCAGAACACTCTCCACGGTGCAGCAGCAGTAGCAGGTCAGAACACTCTCCACGGTGCAGCAGTAGGAGCAGCAGGTCAGAACACTCTCCACGGTGCAGCAGTAGTAGCAGGTCAGAACACTCTCCACGGTGCAGCAGTAGTAGCAGGTCAGAACACTCTCCACGGTGCAGCAGTAGTAGCAGGTCAGAACACTCTCCACGGTGCAGCAGTAGTAGCAGGTCAGAACACTCTCCACGGTGCAGCAGTAGTAGCAGGTCAGAACACTCTCCACGGTGCAGCAGTAGTAGCAGCCTGTCAGAACATTCTCCACGGTGCAGCAGTAGTAGCAGCCGGTCAGAACACTCTCCACGGTGCAGCAGTAGTAGCAGCCGGTCAGAACACTCTCCACGGTGCAGCAGTAGTAGCAGCCGGTCAGAACACTCTCCACGGTGTCAGCAGTAGTGCAGCAGTAGCCGGTCAGAACACTCTCCACGGTGCAGCAGTAGTAGCAGCAGTAGTAGCAGCCGGTCAGAACACTCTCCACGGTGCAGCAGTAGTAGCAGCCGGTCAGAACACTCTCCACGGTGCAGCAGTAGTAGCAGCCGGTCAGAACACTCTCCACGGTGCAGCAGTAGTAGCAGCCGGTCAGAACACTCTCCACGGTGCAGCAGTAGTAGCAGCCGGTCAGAACACTCTCCACGGTGCAGCAGTAGTAGCAGCCGGTCAGAACACTCTCCACGGTGCAGCAGTAGTAGCAGCCGGTCAGAACACTCTCCACGGTGCAGCAGTAGTAGCAGCCGGTCAGAACACTCTCCACGTGCAGCAGTAGTAGCAGCAGCAGTAGGAGCAGCCGGTCAGAACACTCTCCACGGTGCAGCAGTAGTAGCAGCCTGTCAGAACACTCTCCACGGTGCAGCAGTAGTAGCAGCCGGTCAGAACACTCTCCACGGTGCAGCAGTAGTAGCAGCCTGTCAGAACACTCTCCACGGTGCAGCAGTAGTAGCAGGTCAGAACACTCTCCACGGTGCAGCAGTAGTAGCAGGTCAGAACACTCTCCACGGTGCAGCAGTAGTAGCAGCCGGTCAGAACACTCTCCACGGTGCAGCAGTAGTAGCAGCAGGTCAGAACACTCTCCACGGTGCAGCAGTAGTAGCAGGTCAGAACACTCTCCACGGTGCAGCAGTAGTAGCAGGTCAGAACACTCTCCACGGTGCAGCAGTAGTAGCAGGTCAGAACACTCTCCACGGTGCAGCAGTAGTCAGCACTCTCCCGGTCAGAACACTCTCCACGGTGCAGCAGTAGTAGCAGCGGTCAGAACACTCTCCACGGTGCAGCAGTAGTAGCAGCCTGTCAGAACACTCTCCACGGTGCAGCAGTAGTAGCAGGTCAGAACACTCTCCACGGTGCAGCAGTAGTAGCAGGTCAGAACACTCTCCCCGGTGCAGCAGTAGTAGCAGCCGGTCAGAACACTCTCCACGGTGCAGCAGTAGTAGCAGCCGGTCAGAACACACTCCACGGTGCAGCAGTAGTAGCAGCCTGTCAGAACACTCTCCACGGTGCAGCAGTAGTAGCAGGTCAGAACACTCTCCACGGTGCAGCAGTAGTAGCAGCCTGTCAGAACACTCTCCACGGTGCAGCAGTAGTAGCAGCCGGTCAGAACACTCTCCACGGTGCGCAGTAGTGCAGCAGCAGTAGTAGCAGCCTGTCAGAACACTCTCCACGGTGCAGCAGTAGTAGCAGGTCAGAACACTCTCCACGGTGCAGCAGTGCAGCAGCAGTAGTAGCAGCAGGTCAGAACACTCTCCACGGTGCAGCAGTAGGAGCAGGTCAGAACACTCTCCACGGTGCAGCAGTAGTAGCAGGTCAGAACACTCTCCACGGTGCAGCAGTAGGAGCAGCCTGTCAGAACACTCTCCACGGTGCAGCAGTAGTAGCAGGTCAGAACACTCTCCACGGTGCAGCAGTAGTAGCAGCCGGTCAGAACACTCTCCACGATGCAGCAGTAGTAGCAGCCGGTCAGAACACTCTCCACGGTGCAGCAGTAGTAGCAGCCGGTCAGAACACTCTCCACGGTGTAGCAGTAGTAGCAGGTCAGAACACTCTCCACGGTGCAGCAGTAGTAGCAGGTCAGAACACTCTCCACGGTGCAGCAGTAGTAGCAGCCTGTCAGAACACTCTCCACGGTGCAGCAGTAGTAGCAGGTCAGAACACTCTCCACGGTGCAGCAGTAGTAGCAGCCGGTCAGAACACTCTCCACGGTGCAGCAGTAGTAGCAGCAGGTCAGAACACTCTCCACGGTGCAGCAGTAGTAGCAGCCTGTCAGAACACTCTCCACGATGCAGCAGTAGTAGCAGCCTGTCAGAACACTCTCCACGGTGCAGCAGTAGTAGCAGCCGGTCAGAACACTCTCCACGGTGCAGCAGTAGTAGCAGCCTGTCAGAACACTCTCCACGGTGCAGCAGTAGTAGCAGCCGGTCAGAACACTCTCCACGGTGCAGCAGCAGTAGCAGGTCAGAACACTCTCCACGGTGCAGCAGTAGGAGCAGCAGGTCAGAACACTCTCCACGGTGCAGCAGTAGTAGCAGGTCAGAACACTCTCCACGGTGCAGCAGTAGTAGCAGGTCAGAACACTCTCCACGGTGCAGCAGTAGTAGCAGGTCAGAACACTCTCCACGGTGCAGCAGTAGTAGCAGGTCAGAACACTCTCCACGGTGCAGCAGTAGTAGCAGCCTGTCAGAACACTCTCCACGGTGCAGCAGTAGTAGCAGCCGGTCAGAACACTCTCCACGGTGCAGCAGTAGTAGCAGCCGGTCAGAACACTCTCCACGGTGCAGCAGTAGTAGCAGCCGGTCAGAACACTCTCCACGGTGCAGCAGTAGTAGCAGGTCAGAACACTCTCCACGGTGCAGCAGTAGTAGCAGCCGGTCAGAACACTCTCCACGGTGCAGCAGTAGGAGCAGCCGGTCAGAACACTCTCCACGGTGCAGCAGTAGGAGCAGGTCAGAACACTCTCCACGGTGCAGCAGTAGTAGCAGCCGGTCAGAACACTCTCCATGGTGCAGCAGTAGTAGCAGCCGGTCAGAACACTCTCCACGGTGCAGCAGTAGTAGCAGCCGGTCAGAACACTCTCCACGGTGCAGCAGTAGTAGCAGCCGGTCAGAACACTCTCCACGGTGCAGCAGTAGTAGCAGCCGGTCAGAACACTCTCCACGGTGCAGCAGTAGTAGCAGCTCGTCAGAACACTCTCCACGGTGCAGCAGTAGTAGCAGGTCAGAACACTCTCCACGGTGCAGCAGTAGTAGCAGGTCAGAACACTCTCCACGGTGCAGCAGTAGTAGCAGGTCAGAACACTCTCCACGGTGCAGCAGTAGTAGCAGCCTGTCAGAACACTCTCCACGGTGCAGCAGTAGTAGCAGCCGGTCAGAACACTCTCCATGGTGTAGCAGTAGTAGCAGCCGGTCAGAACACTCTCCACGGTGCAGCAGTAGTAGCAGCCGGTCAGAACACTCTCCACGGTGCAGCAGTAGTAGCAGGTCAGAACACTCTCCACGGTGCAGCAGTAGTAGCAGCCGGTCAGAACACTCTCCACGGTGCAGCAGTAGGAGCAGCCGGTCAGAACACTCTCCACGGTGCAGCAGTAGGAGCAGGTCAGAACACTCTCCACGGTGCAGCAGTAGTAGCAGCCGGTCAGAACACTCTCCACGGTGCAGCAGTAGTAGCAGGTCAGAACACTCTCCACGGTGCAGCAGTAGGAGCAGGTCAGAACACTCTCCACGGTGCAGCAGTAGTAGCAGCCTGTCAGACAACTCTCCACGGTGCAGCAGTAGTAGCAGGTCAGAACACTCTCCATGGTGCAGCAGTAGTAGCAGCCTGTCAGAACACTCTCCACGGTGCAGCAGTAGTAGCAGCCGGACAGAACACTCTCCACGGTGCAGCAGTAGTAGCAGCCGGACAGAACACTCTCCACGGTGCAGCAGTAGTAGCAGGTCAGAACACTCTCCACGGTGCAGCAGTAGTAGCAGGTCAGAACACTCTCCACGGTGCAGCAGTAGTAGCAGCCGGTCAGAACACTCTCCACGGTGCAGCAGTAGTAGCAGCCGGTCAGAACACTCTCCACGATGCAGCAGTAGTAGCAGCCGGTCAGAACACTCTCCACGGTGCAGCAGTAGTAGCAGCCGGTCAGAACACTCTCCACGGTGCAGCAGTAGTAGCAGCCGGTCAGAACACTCTCCACGGTGCAGCAGTAGTAGCAGCCGGTCAGAACACTCTCCACGATGCAGCAGTAGTAGCAGCCGGTCAGAACACTCTCCACGGTGCAGCAGTAGTAGCAGCCGGTCAGAACACTCTCCACGGTGCAGCAGTAGTAGCAGCCGGTCAGAACACTCTCCACGGTGCAGCAGTAGGAGCAGCCGGTCAGAACACTCTCCACGGTGCAGCAGTAGTAGCAGCCGGTCAGAACACTCTCCACGGTGCAGCAGTAGTAGCAGCCGGTCAGAACACTCTCCACGGTGCAGCAGTAGTAGAGAGGACCCGGGGAGACACGCCAAATTTCTTCAGCCGCCGTTGGAAGTTAAGACGCAGGAAATAGGCAACAAGGAAATAGGCAACAAGGTGTGAAAGACAACAGTCTTCCACAAACACAAGAAGCCTTGATTGTGTTGACCTGAACATTGATGTATGTATGTCTGGAGGCGTGAATCTCCTGAAAGCTGAGTCATATCTAATGGTTATATATAGACAATGGAGCTAGCTAAAGTATCGTTGTTATGGAGACCAGGGCCTGAGCCAGAGAGAGAGAGAGAGAGGTAAGAGGCGTGCAGGGGTGTGAATTAATCTGCTATGGTGTGTGCGTGTGCGTGTCAGACCTGGGTTCAAATACCTGTGTATTTAAGTATCTATACTGAACAAAAATATAAACGTAACCTGCAATCATTTCAAAGATTTTACTGAGTTACAGTTAATATGAGGAAATCGGTCAATTTAAATAAATAAATTAGGCCCTAATCTATGGATGTCACATGACTGGGAATACACATATGCATCTGTTGGTCACAGATACCGTTAAAAAAAAAATTGGGGGAGTGGATCAGAAAACCAGTCAGTATCTGGTGGGACCATTTGCCTCATGCAGCGCGACACACCTTCACATAGAGTTGATCAGGCTGTTGGTTGTGGCCCGTGGAATATTGTCCCACTTCTCTTCAGTGGCTGTGCAAAGTTGCTGGATATTGGCGGGAACTGGAACGCGCTGTCGTAGAGCATCACCAACATGCTCAGTGGGTGACATGTCCGGTGAGTACTCAGGCCATGGAAGAACTGGGACATTTTCAGAATGGTCTACAGATCCTTGCAACATGGGCCTGTGCATTATCATGCTGAAACATGAGGGGATGGTGGTTGGATGAATGGTAAGACAATGGGCCTCAAGATCTTGCCCCGGTATCCCTGTACATTCAAATTGCTATGGGTACAATGCAATTGTGTTCGTTGTCCGTAGCTAATGTCTGCCCATACCATAACCCCAACGCCACCATGGGGACCTCTGTTCACAACGTTGACATCAGCGAACTACTCGCCCACACAACGGCGTACAAATGGTCTGCGTTTGTGAAGCCGGTTGGACATATTTCCAAATTCTCTAAAACGCTATTGGAGGGCGGCTTATGATAGAGAAACTAACATTCAATTCTCTGGTGGACATTCCTGCAGTCAGCATGCCAATTGCACACTCACTCGAAATTTGAGACATCTGTGGCATTGTGTTGTGTTACAAAACTGCACATTTTAGAGTGGCTTTTTATTGGTCCCAGCACAAGGTGCACCTGTGTAATGACCATGGTGTTTAATCAGCTTCTTGATATGCCACACCTGTCAGGTGGATGGATTATCTTGGCAAAGGAGAAATGTTCACTAACAGCAATGTAAACAAATTTGAGAAAAATACATTTTTTGTGCGATCTTTTACATTCCTGGGATCTTTAATTTCAGCTCATGAAACATGGGACCAACACTTTACATGATGCATTTATTTATCTGTACACTGTAGTTTTTAAAATACTTTTTTGAATTTTGAGTATTTTAATGGTTATTTGTAAAAACGAAATAGTCTATCAAATTTTATTTGAGGGTATTTTTAAATACTTATTTCAAATACTATGCATGGGAGTGTATTTAAGTGTTTTCATATACTGTGTGTGGGTGTGTGTGGGTGTGGGTGTGTGGGTGGGTGTGTCTGTATGTGTGGGTGGGTGTGTCTGTATGTGTGGGTGGGTGTGTCTGTATGTGTGGGTGTGTCTGAATATGTGGGTGTATGTGTGGGTGTATGTGTGGGTGGGTGTGTCTGTATGTGTGGGTGGGTGTGGGTGTGTGTGTGTCTGTGTGTGTGGGTGGGTGCATCTGTGTGTGTGTGGGTGTATGTGTGGGTGGGTGTGTCTGTGTGTGTGGGTGGGTGTGTCTGTGTGTGTGGGTGTGTGTGTGGGTGGGTGTGTTTGTGTGTGTGTCTGTGGGTGTGTGTGTGTCTGTGTGTGTGGGGGTGGGTGGGTGTGTCTGTGTGTGTGGGTGTATGTGTGTGTGTCTGTGTGTGTATGTGTGTGTGTGTGTCTGTGTGTGTGTGTGTGTGTGTGTGTGTGTGTGGGTGTGTAAGGTAACCTGCGATGGCGTGGGGGTCAGCTGAATACTCCTGTACGTCCATAACCCCACAGTCCAGGGAGGCCTTCAGCTTCTTCAGCTTGGAGGCCGAGGGAGCAACTCTGAACAGACCCTACACACACAGGGAGTCAAGAAGACAGGGAGTCACTCTGAACAGACCCTACACACACAGGGAGTCAGGGAGACAGGGAGTCACTCTGAACAGACCCCACACACACAGGGAGTCAGGGAGTCACTCTGAACAGACCCCACACACACAGGGAGTCAGGGAGTCAGGGAGTCACTCTGAACAGACCCCACACACACAGGGAGTCAGGGAGTCAGGGAGTCACTCTGAACAGACCCTACACACACAGGGAGTCAGGAAGACAGGGAGTCACTCTGAACAGACCCTACACACACAGGGAGTCACTCTGAACAGACCCTACACACACAGGAAGACAGGGAGTCAGGGAGACAGGGAGACAGGGAGTCACTCTGAACAGACCCTACACACACAGGGAGTCAGGGAGACAGGGAGTCACTCTGAACAGACCCTACACACAGGGAGTCAGGGAGTCAGGGAGTCACTCTGAACAGACCCTACACACACAGGGAGACAGGGAGTCAGGGAGTCACTCTGAACAGACCCTACACACACAGGGAGACAGGGAGTCAGGGAGTCACTCTGAACAGACCCCACACACACAGGGAGACAGGGAGTCAGGGAGTCACTCTGAACAGACCCTATACACACAGGGAGACAGGGAGTCAGGGAGTCACTCTGAACAGACCCCACACACACAGGGAGTCAGGGAGACAGGGAGTCAGGGAGACAGGGAGTCACTCTGAACAGACCCTACACACACAGGGAGTCAGGGAGACAGGGAGTCACTCTGAACAGACCCTACACACACAGGGAGTCAGGGAGTCAGGGAGTCACTCTGAACAGACCCTACACACACAGGGAGTCAAGAAGACAGGGAGTCAGGGAGTCACTCTGAACAGACCCTACACACACAGGGAGTCAGGGAGACAGGGAGTCACTCTGAACAGACCCTACACACACAGGGAGTCACTCTGAACAGACCCTACACACACAGGGAGTCACTCTGAACAGACCCTACACACACAGGGAGTCACTCTGAACAGACCCTACACACACAGGGAGTCAAGAAGACAGGGAGTCAGGGAGTCACTCTGAACAGACCCTACACACACAGGGAGTCAGGGAGTCAGGGAGTCACTCTGAACAGACCCTACACACACAGGGAGTCAGGGAGACAGGGAGTCACTCTGAACAGACCCTACACACACAGGGGTCAGGAAGACAGGGAGTCACTCTGAACAGACCCTACACACACAGGGGTCAGGAAGACAGGGAGACAGGGAGACAGGGAGTCACTCTGAACAGACCCTACACACACAGGGAGTCAGGGAGACAGGGAGTCACTCTGAACAGACCCTACACACACAGGGAGTCAGGGAGTCAGGGAGTCAGGGAGTCAGGGAGACAGGGAGTCACTCTGAACAGACCCTACACACACAGGGGTCAGGAAGACAGTACATACTGTAACTTTGTCTACAATAAACACTCTCTAATGGCTAAATCCTATATTAACGCTACTCTGTAATCAGAATGTTTAGTAGTGTTAATTAGGCTTCATCTGGGTCTGGGAAACTTATTGTTAATTAGGCTTCATCTGGGTCTGGGAAACTTATTGTTAAGTAGGCTTCATCTGGGTCTGGGAAACTTATTGTTAAGTAGGCTTCATCTGGGTCTGGGAAACTTATTGTTAAGTAGGCTTCATCTGGGTCTGGGAAACTTATTGTTAAGTAGGCTTCATCTGGGTCTGGGAAACTTATTGTTAAGTAGGCTTCATCTGGGTCTGGGAAACGTATTGTTAAGTAGGCTTCATCTGGGTCTGGGAAACTTAGTAGTGTTAAGTAGGCTTCATCTGGGTCTGGGAAACTTATTGTTAAGTAGGCTTCATCTGGGTCTGGGAAACTTATTGTTAAGTAGGCTTCATCTGGGTCTGGGAAACTTAGTGTTAAGTAGGCTTCATCTGGGTCTGGGAAACTTATTGTTAAGTAGGCTTCATCTGGGTCTGGGAAACTTATTGTTAAGTAGGTTTCATCTGGGTCTGGGAAACTTATTGTTAGGGTAGGCTTCATCTGGGTCTGGGAAACTTATTGTTAGGGTAGGCTTCATCTGGGTCTGGGAAACTTATTGTTAGGGTAGGCTTCATCTGGGCCTGGGCAACTTAGTGTTAATTAGGCTTCATCTGGGTCTGGGAAACTTAGTGTTAATTAGGCTTCATCTGGGTCTGGGAAACTTATAGTTAAGTAGGCTTCATCTGGGTCTGGGAAACTTATTGTTAAGTAGGCTTCATCTGGGTCTGGGAAACTTATTGTTAAGTAGGCTTCATCTGGGTCTGGGAAACGTATTGTTAAGTAGGCTTCATCTGGGTCTGGGAAACTTATTGTTAAGTAGGCTTCATCTGGGTCTGGGAAACTTATTGTTAAGTAGGCTTCATCTGGGTCTGGGAAACTTATTGTTAATTAGGCTTCATCTGGGTCTGGGAAACTTATTGTTAAGTAGGCTTCATCTGGGTCTGGGAAACTTATTGTTAAGTAGGCTTCATCTGGGTCTGGGAAACTTATTGTTAAGCAGGCTTCATCTGGGTCTGGGAAACTTATTGTTAATTAGGCTTCATCTGGGTCTGGGAAACTTATTGTTAAGTAGGCTTCATCTGGGTCTGGGAAACTTATTGTTAAGTAGGCTTCATCTGGGTCTGGGAAACTTATTGTTAATTAGGCTTCATCTGGGTCTGGGAAACTTATTGTTAAGTAGGCTTCATCTGGGTCTGGGAAACTTATTGTTAAGTAGCCTTCATCTGGGTCTGGGAAACTTATTGTTAATTAGGCTTCATCTGGGTCTGGGAAACTTATTGTTAAGTAGGCTTCATCTGGGTCTGGGAAACTTATTGTTAAGTAGGCTTCATCTGGTTCTGGGAAACTTATTGTTAATTAGGCTTCATCTGGGTCTGGGAAACGTATTGTTAAGTAGGCTTCATCTGGGTCTGGGAAACTTATTGTTAAGTAGACTTCATCTGGGTCTGGGAAACTTATTGTTAAGTAGACTTCATCTGGGTCTGGGAAACTTATTGTTAAGTAGACTTCATCTGGGTCTGGGAAAATTATTGTTAAGTAGGCTTCATCTGGGTCTGGGAAACTTATTGTAAAGCAGGCTTCATCTTTTCCTATACCTCCTCCTGCATGCCACACTCCAGCAGCATCGTGACACAGGCCTCGATGGGGAAGGCGATCTCTCTGCTGCTGATGGTCAGGTGTTCCTCCAGGGCCTTGCCATACGAGGGCTTCTCCACCCACGCCTCTGTGGCAGGACAACACATTATACAACAGTTAGACACACGAGGAGCAGACAGGCATGTGTACATGTGCAGGCATGGACGGGCTCTCTCTCTCACACACACACACACACACACACACACATTACTCACCCTGGTGAGCCTTAATGGTGGGCAGGACACTCTGGAGGATCTCTAGAGACTTCCTGTGATATTCTGCCTGGATCTCTATGAGCTACAGGGAGACACACAGAGACACAGGGACAGAGAGGGGGACAGAGACACAGGGACAGAGAGGGGGACAGAGACACAGGGACAGAGAGGGGGGCAGAGACACAGGGACAGAGAGGGAGACAGAGACACAGGGAAGGAGAGTGGGACAGAGACAGGGACAGAGAGGGGGACAGAAGGACAGAGGGACACAGAAGGACAGAGGGGTAAAAAGGTGAGGTTTAAACAGTCGCTCAGCAATATGACTGTAAAGGGAGTCAATGTCATCTGAAGGACAAATGCAATGATACAGAAAAGGTACTAACCGTCTGGAAGTAGTTTGCATAGTCTATTTCTTTGGCCACAAAATTATACATATCAGCTGATAGTTGATCCTGGAAAAGAGAATAAGAAATTACCTTTAACCTTATTGATGACTGAAACCTTAATACAGTATGTAACCTTAATACAGCCTGTAACCTTAATACAGCCTGTAACCTTGTAGTGGTTAATACAGCCTGTAACCTTGTAGTGGTTAATACAGTCTGTAACCTTGTAGTGGTTAATACAGCCTGTAACCTTAATACAGTCTGTAACCTTAATACAGTCTGTAACCTTGTAGTGGTTAATACAGTCTGTAACCTTAATACAGTCTGTAACCTTGTAGTGGTTAATACAGTCTGTAACCTTGTAGTGGTTAATACAGTCTGTAACCTTAATACAGCCTGGAACCTTGTAGTGGTTAATACAGTCTGTAACCTTAATACAGTCTGTAACCTTAATACAGCCTGTAACCTTGTAGTGGTTAATACAGTCTGTAACCTTGTAGTGGTTAATACAGCCTGTAACCTTGTAGTGGTTAATACAGTCTGTAACCTTGTAGTGGTTAATACAGCCTGTAACCTTGTAGTGGTTAATACAGCCTGTAACCTTGTAGTGGTTAATACAGCCTGTAACCTTGTAGTGGTTAATACAGTCTGTAACCTTAATACAGTCTGTAACCTTGTAGTGGTTAATACAGTCTGTAACCTTGTAGTGGTTAATACAGTCTGTAACCTTAATACAGCCTGGAACCTTGTAGTGGTTAATACAGTCTGTAACCTTGTAGTGGTTAATACAGTCTGTAACCTTGTAGTGGTTAATACAGCCTGTAACCTTGTAGTGGTTAATACAGCCTGTAACCTTGTAGTGGTTAATACAGTCTGTAACCTTAATACAGTCTGTAACCTTGTAGTGGTTAATACAGTCTGTAACCTTGTAGTGGTTAATACAGTCTGTAACCTTGTAGTGGTTAATACAGCCTGTAACCTTGTAGTGGTTAATACAGCCTGTAACCTTAATACAGTCTGTAACCTTGTAGTGGTTAATACAGTCTGTAACCTTAATATAGTCTGTAACCTTGTAGTGGTTAATACAGTCTGTAACCTTGTAGTGGTTAATACAGCCTGTAACCTTAATACAGTCTGTAACCTTGTAGTGGTTAATACAGTCTGTAACCTTAATACAGTCTGTAACCTTGTAGTGGTTAATACAATCTGTAACCTTAATACAGTCTGTAACCTTGTAGTGGTTAATACAGTCTGTAACCTTAATATAGTCTGTAACCTTGTAGTGGTTAATACAGTCTGTAACCTTGTAGTGGTTAATACAGCCTGTAACCTTAATACAGTCTGTAACCTTGTAGTGATTAATACAGTCTGTAACCTTGTAGTGATTAATACAGTCTGTAACCTTGTAGTGATTAATACAGCCTGTAACCTTAATACAGTCTGTAACCTTGTAGTGATTAATACAGTCTGTAACCTTGTAGTGATTAATACAGTCTGTAACCTTGTAGTTATTAATACAGTCTGTAACCTTAATACAGTCTGTAACCTTGTAGTGGTTAATACAGCCTGTAACCTTAATACAGTCTGTAACCTTAATACAGTATGTAACCTTGTAGTGGTTAATACAGTCTGTAACCTTGTAGTGGTTAATACAGTCTGTAACCTTAATACAGTCTGTAACCTTAATACAGTCTGTAACCTTGTAGTGGTTAATACAGTCTGTAACCTTGTAGTGGTTAATACAGTCTGTAACCTTGTAGTGGTTAATACAGTCTGTAACCTTGTAGTGGTTAATACAGCCTGTAACCTTAATACAGTCTGTAACCTTGTAGTGGTTAATACAGCCTGTAACCTTGTAGTGGTTAATACAGTCTGTAACCTTGTAGTGGTTAATACAGTATGTAACCTTGTAGTGGTTAATACAGTCTGTAACCTTAATACAGTCTGTAACCTTAATACAGTCTGTAACCTTGTAGTGGTTAATACAGTCTGTAACCTTAATACAGCCTGTAACCTTAATACAGTCTGTAACCTTGTAGTGGTTAATACAGTCTGTAACCTTGTAGTGGTTAATACAGCCTGTAACCTTAATACAGTCTGTAACCTTGTAGTGGTTAATACAGTCTGTAACCTTGTAGTGGTTAATACAGTCTGTAACCTTAATACAGTCTGTAACCTTGTAGTGGTTAATACAGTCTGTAACCTTGTAGTGGTTAATACAGCCTGTAACCTTAATACAGTCTATAACCTTGTAGTGGTTAATACAGTCTGTAACCTTGTAGTGGTTAATACAGTCTGTAACCTTGTAGTGGTTAATACAGTCTGTAACCTTAATACAGTCTGTAACCTTAATACAGTCTATAACCTTGTAGTGGTTAATACAGTCTGTAACCTTGTAGTGGTTAATACAGTCTGTAACCTTGTAGTGGTTAATACAGTCTGTAACCTTAATACAGCCTGGAACCTTGTAGTGGTTAATACAGTCTGTAACCTTGTAGTGGTTAATACAGTCTGTAACCTTGTAGTGGTTAATACAGCCTGTAACCTTGTAGTGGTTAATACAGCCTGTAACCTTGTAGTGGTTAATACAGTCTGTAACCTTAATACAGTCTGTAACCTTGTAGTGGTTAATACAGTCTGTAACCTTGTAGTGGTTAATACAGTCTGTAACCTTGTAGTGGTTAATACAGCCTGTAACCTTGTAGTGGTTAATACAGCCTGTAACCTTAATACAGTCTGTAACCTTGTAGTGGTTAATACAGTCTGTAACCTTAATATAGTCTGTAACCTTGTAGTGGTTAATACAGTCTGTAACCTTGTAGTGGTTAATACAGCCTGTAACCTTAATACAGTCTGTAACCTTGTAGTGGTTAATACAGTCTGTAACCTTAATACAGTCTGTAACCTTGTAGTGGTTAATACAGTCTGTAAC
This sequence comes from Oncorhynchus masou masou, assembly GCF_036934945.1. Classification (NCBI taxonomy): domain Eukaryota; kingdom Metazoa; phylum Chordata; class Actinopteri; order Salmoniformes; family Salmonidae; genus Oncorhynchus; species Oncorhynchus masou. The sequence goes on along the minus strand of NW_027013417.1, from coordinate 319,300 downwards.
CTTAATACAGTCTGTAACCTTGTAGTGGTTAATACAGTCTGTAACCTTAATATAGTCTGTAACCTTGTAGTGGTTAATACAGTCTGTAACCTTGTAGTGGTTAATACAGCCTGTAACCTTAATACTGTAGTCTGTAACCTTGTAGTGATTAATACAGTCTGTAACCTTGTAGTGATTAATACAGTCTGTAACCTTGTAGTGATTAATACAGCCTGTAACCTTAATACAGTCTGTAACCTTGTAGTGATTAATACAGTCTGTAACCTTGTAGTGATTAATACAGTCTGTAACCTTGTAGTGATTAATACAGTCTGTAACCTTAATACAGTCTGTAACCTTGTAGTGGTTAATACAGCCTGTAACCTTAATACAGTCTGTAACCTTAATACAGTATGTAACCTTGTAGTGGTTAATACAGTCTGTAACCTTGTAGTGGTTAATACAGTCTGTAACCTTAATACAGTCTGTAACCTTAATACAGTCTGTAACCTTGTAGTGGTTAATACAGTCTGTAACCTTGTAGTGGTTAATACAGTCTGTAACCTTGTAGTGGTTAATACAGTCTGTAACCTTGTAGTGGTTAATACAGCCTGTAACCTTAATACAGTCTGTAACCTTGTAGTGGTTAATACAGTCTGTAACCTTGTAGTGGTTAATACAGTCTGTAACCTTGTAGTGGTTAATACAGTCTGTAACCTTGTAGTGGTTAATACAGTCTGTAACCTTGTAGTGGTTAATACAGCCTGTAACCTTGTAGTGGTTAATACAGTCTGTAACCTTGTAGTGGTTAATACAGTCTGTAACCTTGTAGTGGTTAATACAGTCTGTAACCTTAATACAGTCTGTAACCTTAATACAGTCTGTAACCTTGTAGTGGTTAATACAGTCTGTAACCTTAATACAGCCTGTAACCTTAATACAGTCTGTAACCTTGTAGTGGTTAATACAGTCTGTAACCTTGTAGTGGTTAATACAGCCTGTAACCTTAATACAGTCTGTAACCTTGTAGTGGTTAATACAGTCTGTAACCTTGTAGTGGTTAATACAGTCTGTAACCTTAATACAGTCTGTAACCTTGTAGTGGTTAATACAGTCTGTAACCTTGTAGTGGTTAATACAGCCTGTAACCTTAATACAGTCTATAACCTTGTAGTGGTTAATACAGTCTGTAACCTTGTAGTGGTTAATACAGTCTGTAACCTTGTAGTGGTTAATACAGTCTGTAACCTTAATACAGTCTGTAACCTTAATACAGTCTATAACCTTGTAGTGGTTAATACAGTCTGTAACCTTGTAGTGGTTAATACAGTCTGTAACCTTGTAGTGGTTAATACAGTCTGTAACCTTAATACAGCCTGTAACCTTAATACAGTCTGTAACCTTAATACAGCCTGTAACCTTAATACAGTCTGTAACCTTAATACAGCCTGTAACCTTAATACAGTATGTAACCTTAATACAGTCTGTAACCTTAATACAGTCTGTAACCTTAATACAGTATGTAACCTTAATACAGTCTGTAACCTTGTAGTGGTTAATACAGTCTGTAACCTTGATACAGTATGTAACCTTAATACAGTCTGTAACCTTGTAGTGGTTAATACAGTCTGTAACCTTGTAGTGGTTAATACAGCCTGTAACCTTAATACAGTATGTAACCTTGTAGTGGTTAATACAGTCTGTAACCTTAATACAGTATGTAACCTTAATACAGTCTGTAACCTTGTAGTGGTTAATACAGTCTGTAACCTTAATACAGTCTGTAACCTTGTAGTGGTTAATACAGGCTGTAACCTTAATACAGTATGTAACCTTAATACAGTATGTAACCTTAATACAGTCTGTAACCTTGTAGTGGTTAATACAGTCTGTAACCTTAATACAGTCTGTAACCTTGTAGTGGTTAATACAGGCTGTAACCTTAATACAGTCTGTAACCTTGTAGTGGTTAATACAGTCTGTAACCTTGTAGTGGTTAATACAGTCTGTAACCTTGTAGTTGTTAATAGTCTGTAACCGTAATACAGTCTGTAACCTTGTAGTGGTTAATACAGTCTGTAACCTTGTAGTGGTTAATACAGTCTGTAACCTTAATACAGTCTGTAACCTTAATACAGTCTGTAACCTTGTAGTGGTTAATACAGTCTGTAACCTTGTAGTGGTTAATACAGTCTGTAACCTTGTAGTGGTTAATACAGCCTGTAACCTTGTAGTGGTTAATACAGTCTGTAACCTTGTAGTGGTTAATACAGTCTGTAACCTTAATACAGTCTGTAACCTTGTAGTGGTTAATACAGTCTGTAACCTTAATACAGTCTGTAACCTTGTAGTGGTTAATACAGTCTGTAACCTTAATACAGCCTGTAACCTTGTAGTGGTTAATACAGTCTGTAACCTTGTAGTGGTTAATACAGCCTGTAACCTTGTAGTGGTTAATACAGTCTGTAACCTTAATACAGTCTGTAACCTTGTAGTGGTTAATGTAGTTTCATGGTGTGTGGGAGGGGTTTACAGTTGGTGAAGGAGGAGGAGCCTGAACCTCTAGAACCCTGTGACTCACCCGGCAGATCTCCATCCTATTGGCTGCCTCTTCCATCTCCTCTCTGAGGGCCTCCCCCTTGGCCCCGCCCGCCTGCAGGTTGCTAGGGTGACTGGAGGACTTGGACGACTGGTGAAACCTACAGGTTAAGGAGGAGACAGAAGAAGAGTTTAGGAGGAGGGATGGAACACCAACACACAGACAGCATCCCAAAAGGCATCCTATTCCACGCTATATAGTGCACTACTTCTGAACCAGTAGTGCACACTATATAGGGATTAGGGCACGATTTGAGACACACAGACACTGAGGGAAGGAACATGCTGGTCTAAGCATTATTCTAAACGTGAGCATATCTTTAAGAGGTGAAGACCAGTGAAGAGGGCATCAGGTCCCAGCCTGTATGTTAACAGTCCATCCCTCACCGTGTGCGAGCAGAGTCCATGTCCAGGACCAGCTTGGCTAAATGTTTCCTCTGTTTCTGGATGTTGGGAATGTCCACCTGGGAAGAGACAGGGAACACGTCAACCCTCCTCTATCATGTATCTCCACTATATTCAGTCATCTACTAGTTATCTGGGAGTGGACATTGGGGAGGAATATTCCACCATCCTGAAGTTAATAGACAATAATGAACATGCTGACATTGTGTCTTAACGATCATGTTCAGTCAGAGATAGTAATGGTGAATGTTGTGGGCAGCCGCTGGACAGACAATTATAACAATTATAACTTCAAATAATGTATGGCTAGGGACAGTAGGACTCACCTCATCATAGAGCCAGTAGGACTCACCTCATCATAGAGCCAGTAGGACTCACCTCATCATAGAGACAGTAGGACTCACCTCATCATAGAGACAGTAGGACTCACCTCATCATAGAGCCAGTAGGTCTCACCTCATCATAGAGCCAGTAGGTCTCACCTCATCATAGAGCCAGTAGGTCTCACCTCATCATAGAGCCAGTAGGTCTCACCTCATCATAGAGCCAGTAGGTCTCACCTCATCATAGAGCCAGTAGGACTCACCTCATCACAAAGACAGTAGGACTCATCTCATCATAGAGCCAGTAGGACTCACCTCATCATAGAGCCAGTAGGACTCACCTCATCATAGAGACAGTAGGACTCACCTCATCATAGGGACAGTAGGACTCACCTCATCATAGAGACAGTAGGACTCACCTCATCATAGTGACAGTAGGACTCACCTCATCATAGAGACAGTAGGACTCACCTCATCATAGAGCCAGTAGGACTCACCTCATCATAGAGACAGTAGGACTCACCTCATCATAGGGACAGTAGGACTCACCTCATCATAGAGACAGTAGGACTCACCTCATCATAGAGACAGTATGACTCACCTCATCATAGAGACAGTATGACTCACCTCATCATAGGGACAGTAGGACTCACCTCATCATAGAGACAGTAGGACTCACCTCATCATAGAGACAGTATGACTCACCTCATCATAGAGACAGTAGGACTCACCTCATCATAGAGACAGTAGGACTCACCTCATCATAGTGACAGTAGGACTCACCTCATCATAGAGACAGTAGGACTCACCTCAGCATAGAGACAGTAGGACTCACCTCATCATAGAGCCAGTAGGACTCACCTCATCATAGTGACAGTATGGCTCACCTCATCATAGGGACAGTAGGACTCACCTCAGCATAGAGACAGTAGGACTCACCTCATCATAGAGACAGTATGGCTCACCTCATCATAGGGACAGTAGGACTCACGTCATCATAGTGACAGTAGGACTCACCTCATCATAGTGACAGTAGGACTCACCTCATCATAGAGACAGTAGGACTCACCTCATCATAGTGACAGTAGGACTCACCTCATCATAGAGACAGTAGGACTCACCTCATCATAGAGACAGTAGGACTCACCTCAGCATAGAGACAGTATGGCTCACCTCATCATAGAGACAGTAGGACTCACCTCATCATAGAGACAGTAGGACTCACCTCATCATAGTGACAGTAGGACTCACCTCATCATAGTGACAGTAGGACTCACCTCATCATAGAGCCAGTAGGACTCACCTCATCATAGAGCCAGTAGGACTCACCTCATCATAGAGCCAGTAGGACTCACCTCATCATAGTGACAGTAGGACTCACCTCATCATAGGGACAGTAGGACTCACCTCACCATAGAGCCAGTAGGACTCACCTCATCATAGAGACAGTAGGACTCACCTCATCATAGAGACAGTAGGACTCACCTCATCATAGAGACAGTAGGACTCACCTCATCATAGAGACAGTAGGACTCATCTCATCATAGAGCCAGTAGGACTCACCTCATCATAGAGCCAGTAGGACTCACCTCATCATAGGGACAGTAGGACTCACCTCATCATAGTGACAGTAGGACTCACCTCATCATAAAGACAGTAGGACTCACCTCATCATAGAGACAGTAGGACTCACCTCATCATAGGGACAGTAGGACTCACCTCATCATAGAGACAGTATGACTCACCTCATCATAGTGACAGTAGGACTCACCTCATCATAGAGCCAGTAGGACTCATCTCATCATAGAGCCAGTAGGACTCACCTCATCATAGAGACAGTAGGACTCACCTCACCATAGAGCCAGTAGAACTCACCTCATCATAGAGACAGTATGACTCACCTCATCATAGGGACAGTAGGACTCACCTCATCATAGAGACAGTAGGACTCACCTCATCATAGAGACAGTAGGACTCACGTCATCATAGTGACAGTAGGACTCACTTCATCATAGAGCCAGTATGACTCACCTCATCATAGTGACAGTAGGAATCACCTCATCATAGGGACAGTAGGACTCACATCATCATAGTGACAGTAGGACTCACTTCATCATAGAGCCAGTAGGACTCATCTCATCATAGAGACAGTAGGACTCACCTCATCATAGAGACAGTAGGACTCACCTCATCATAGAGCCAGTAGGAGTCACCTCACCATAGAGCCAGTAGGACTCACCTCATCATAGGGACAGTATGACTCAATTCATCAGAGACAATATGACTCACCTCATCATAGAGACAGTATGACTCACCTCAGCCAGCTCATAGAGAGGCTCCACCACATCTTTCTCTATCTGGAACTCAAACTGAATCAGTTCCTGGGCCAGCTTCTCCTCTGTCTCCCCACACAGGTTCAGCATCTTCCTGTCAGGGGAACAGAGCCAATCAAAACA
>NW_027013417.1:303539-308539 GCF_036934945.1 Oncorhynchus masou masou | reverse complement strand
ATCCTGAAAAATCTCCCCAGTCCTTAACGTTTACAAGCATATCCATAAAATGACGCAGCCATCACTATGCTCTGTCAGCCATCACTATGCTCTGTCAGCCACCACTATGCTCTGTCAGCCATCACTATGCTCTGTCAGCCATCACTATGCTCTGTCAGCCATCACTATGCTCTGTCAGCCACCACTATGCTCTGTCAGCCACCACTATGCTCTGTCAGCCATCACTATGCTCTGTCAGCCATCACTATGCTCTACAGTCAATCACAGATTACAAAAAGAAAACCAGCCCAGTCACGGACCAGGATGCCTTGCTCACAGGCAGACTAAATAACTTTTTTGCCCGCTTTGAGGACAATACAGTGCCACTGACACGACCCGCAACCAAAACATGCGGACTCTCCTTCACTGCAGCCGAGGTGAGTAAAACATTTAAACGTGTTAACCCTCGCAAGGCTGCAGGCCCAGACGGCATCCCCAGCCGCGCCCTCAGAGCATGCGCAGACCAGCTGGCTGGTGTGTTTACGGACATATTCAATCAATCCCTATCCCAGTCTGCTGTTCCCACATGCTTCAAGAGGGCCACCATTGTTCCTGTTCCCAAGAAACCTAAGGTAACTGAGATAAACGACTACCGCCCCGTAGCACTCACTTCCGTCATCATGAAGTGCTTTGAGAGATTAGTCAAGGACCATATCACCTCCACCCTACCTGACACCCTAGACCCATTCCAATTTGCTTACCGCCCAAATATGTCCACAGACGATGCAATCTCAACCACACTGCACACGGCCCTAACCCACCTAACCCATCTGGACAAGAGGAATACCTATGTGAGAATGCTGTTCATCGACTACAGCTCAGCATTTAACACCATAGTACCCTCCAAACTCGTCATCAAGCTCGAGACCCTGGGTCTCGACCCTGCCCTGTGCAACTGGGTACTGGACTTCCTGACGGGCCGCCCCCAGGTGGTGAGGGTAGGTAACAACATCTCCACCCCGCTGATCCTCAACACTGGGGCCCCACAAGGGTGCGTTCTGAGCCCTCTCCTGTACTCCCTGTTCACCCACGACTGCGTGGCCACGCACGACTCCAACTCAATCATCAAGTTTGCGGGCGACACAACAGTAGTAGGCTTGGCATGATGACTCCTTGCTGTCCCCAGTCCACCTGGTCGTGCTGCTGCTCCAGTTTCAACTGTTCACCGGACGTGCTACCTGTCCCAGACCTGGTGTTTTCAACTCTCTAGAGACAGCAGGAGTGGTAGAGATACTCTTAATTATCGGCTATGAAAAGCCAACTGACATTTACTCATTAGGTGCTGACCTGTTGCACCCTCAACAACTACTGTGGTTATTATTATTTGACCATGCTGGTCATTTATGAACATTTGAACATCTTGGCCATGTTCTGTTATAATCTCCACCCGGCACAGCCAGAAGAGGACTGGCCACCCCTCATAGCCTGGTTCCTTTCTAGGTTTCTTCCTAGGTTTTGGCCTTTCTAGAGAGTTTTTCCTAGCCACCGTGCTTATACACCTGCATTGCTTGCTGTTTAGGGTTTTAGGCTGGGTTTTGTACAGCACTTTGATAAACGGGGTGGCAGGGTAGCCTAGTGGTTAGAGCATTGGACTAGTAACCGAAAGGTTGCAAGTTCATATCCCCGAGCCGACAAGGTAGAAATCTGTCGTTCTGCCCCTGAACAGGCAGTTAACTTACTGTTCCTAGACCGGAATTGTAAATAAGAATTTGTTCGTAACTGACTTCCCTAGTTAAATAAAGGTTAAAAAATCAGCTGATCTAAGAAGGGCTATATAAATAAATTTGATTTGAACACACACCTGTGTTAACAAGAGAATCACTGACATGATGTCAGCTGGTCCTTTTGTGGCAGGGCTGAAATTCAGTGGAAATGTTTGCATGGCAAAGAGGGACTTTGCAATTAATTTAAATTAATCGGATCACTCTTCATAACATTCTGGAGTATATGCAAATTGCAATCATACAAACTGAGGCAGCAGACTTTGTGAAAAGTAATATTTTGTTCATTCTCAAACTGTTGGATTAAAAATCCTACAATGTGATTTTCTGGAATTTTTTTCCTCATTCTGTCTGTCAAAGTTGAAGTGTACCTATGATGAAAATTACAGGCCTCTCTCATCTTTTTAAGTGGGAGAACTTGCACAATTGGTGGCTGACTAAATACTTTTTTGCCCCACTGTTGATATGTCTATAAGAGCTATACAACGAGATATATATGTCTATAAGAGCTATATAGCTCTCTGGGGCTCATGTGTCTTAGAGTATTGGAGTGGTAAGAGTGAACCCATCCAACTCTAATGAAAAACTGAGCAGTTCGATCCAGTTTAATGGAAGCAAGGCCAGCTGTTTTGAATGACCTATTTCTTTGTGTGTATCAGTATCAAACTGAAAGGGTATTATTGACGAGGCTGAGCAGGATAGAGGACAAAGGTTTCCATATTTCAGCAATCAGCGTCGTGTCCTGTCGGGGAGATACTACCTGAAGTTGTCAAAGAAGATTTGTACCAAGTACTTGTATTCCCGTTAACAAATGTAGTTATAGTGTGTCCTACTGAACACAATCTAGGTCTCTAATCTAATCTACTCTCAGAAGGCAAGTGTTTGGATGGTGTGTGTGCCCCATGAACATCCCCTCAGGCCATGGATCTGCCTCATGCTTCAAGTCAATAAATAAACTAAATAATAATAAATAAATAATGAACTAATTTTCCAAGCTGCCAACAGCAGATGCTTCAAGTCCAATTGCAGCAGAGAAACAAACAGGACGGACGAACAGAGCAGTGAATACAGTCTACTGATGTCAATGATGTCAATGTCAATCTCAATGATCACTGCTGATTAGAAGCCAGCTGATTAGAACCCTGCTGATTAGAACCCTGCTGATTAGAACTCAGCTGATTAGAACCCTGCTGATTAGACCCCTGCTGATTAGAACTCAGCTGATTAGAACCCTGCTGATTAGAACCCTGCTGATTAGAACTCAGCTGATTAGAACCCTGCTGATTAGACCCCTGCTGATTAGAACCCTGCTGATTAGACCTCTGCTGATTAGAACCCTGCTGATTAGAACCCTGCTGATTAGAACCCTGCTGATTAGACCTCTGCTGATTAGACCTCTGCTGATTAGACCTCTGCTGATTAGAACCCTGCTAATTAGAACCCTGCTGATTAGACCACTGCTGATTAGACCACTGCTGATTAGAACCCTGCTGATTAGACCTCTGCTGATTAGAACCCTGCTGATTAGACCTCTGCTGATTAGAACCCTGCTGATTAGACCCCTGCTGATTAGAACCCTGCTGATTAGACCTCTGCTGATTAGAACCCTGCTGATTAGAACCCTGCTGATTAGAACCCTGCTGATGAGACCCCTGCTGATTAGACCCCTGCTGATTAGAACCCTTCTGATTAGACCCCTGCTGATTAGAACCCTTCTGATTAGACCCCTGCTGATTAGAACCCTGCTGATTAGACCTCTGCTGATTAGAACCCTGCTGATTAGACCCCTGCTGATTAGAACCCTGCTGATTAGACCTCTGCTGATTAGAACCCTGCTGATTAGAACCCTGCTGATTAGAACCCTGCTGATTAGACAACTGCTGATTAGACAACTGCTGATTAGAACCCTTCTGATTAGACCCCTGCTGATTATAACCCTGCTGATTAGACCCCTGCTGATTAGACCCAATTATAACCCTTTTGGTTCCAGGTAGAACCATTTAGGTTCCAGTTAGAACCATTTTGGTTCCAGGTAGAACCTTCTCCACTGAGGGTTCTACTGATCTGAAAACACAGGATGTGTCAAAGCAATATGAAGGATGGCTGCCTATTACACAGCCTACTAAAAGTCTCCTGTCCTCGTTCAGCTCATCAGAGTACATGGGGGAAAGGAGACGAGAAGAGGAAGCCACTTCTAGAGTATTGAGATAGACCCCATGACTGAAGGGTAGTGCATCAGTCAGATGAGAGCAGTGAGCCAGAACACTGAATGGCCCATCAGCTTAGAACAGCACCCACCACTAGGGTGCTATGAAACATGATGACCATGGAGTAGGACTGATCTCTGAGGACGTTCAGGTTGGAACTCCCTGACGTTTAATGATGAATAAAATGGCCCCCTTTTTTCCACAGATGCATGTCGGATGAGAGGGGCTCTACACTGAGAGCACATTTACTGAAGAAACGGCTTGTTCATCATGTTCACAATGACATAATTAAGCACAACATGACAACAAAAAGTTAATTTAGGCATATGAATGTTATTATAAACAGAGTCATCTGTTCCAGAAGTATTGAGGGCACAATGTGTGCTGGTCCATGATGCTTCGCTATGTCTGCATCCCAAACGGCACCCTAGTCCCTTTCTAAGTAGCCTTGTATGAGCCGTACTGCCCATGGACAGGTGCTGGTCTAAAGTAGGGCACAATATCTCTGGGTCCTGGTCAAAAGCAGTGCACTATATAGGGAACAGGGTTCCATTTGGAACACAAGCTGTGTGTTCTTTACAAAACTCGGGGAACAGGATGAATGAAAACTCTCTCTCTCTCCATTCCGTTCTGTAAGGAGCTCACACACCACAATCTGCCTCAGCATTCCAAGGCAGCCTGACCACACTGTCCAATCAGAGCTAAGGGGGACACGGGTACTTTCTGTGTGCATGGGCTGCTGGCGGACACAGCAAGAAGCACCACGGCGGCCGGCCCGTCTGACCAGTGGACACGGCCAATACTCTAGTAGTAGACTATAGATTTATAATGACTAGAATGCCCTGTAGAACATAGAATTAGAATGACTAGAATGCCCTGTAGAACATAGAATTAGAATGACTAGAATGCCCTGGAGAACATAGAATTAGAATGACTGGAATGCCCTGTAGAACATAGAATTAGAATGACTAGAATGCCCTGTAGAACATAGAATTAGTATGTCTAGAATGCCCTGGAGAACATAGAATTAGAA
>NW_027013417.1:296039-298539 GCF_036934945.1 Oncorhynchus masou masou | reverse complement strand
CACAACTAATATACTGTACTGTACTGTATCAACACAACTAATATACTGTACTAATATACTATACTGTATCAACACAACTAATATACTATACTGTATCAACACAACTAATATACTGTACTGTATCAACACAACTAATATACTGTACTAATATACTATACTGTATCAACACAACTAATATACTATACTGTATCAACACAACTAATATACTGTACTGTATCAACACAACTAATATACTGTACTGTATCAACACAACTAATATACTGTACTAATATACTATACTGTATCAACACAACTAATATACTATACTGTATCAACACAACTAATATACTGTACTGTATCAACACAACTAATATACTATACTGTATCAACACAACTAATATACTGTACTGTATCAACACAACTAATATACTATACTGTATCAACACAACTAATATACTGTACTGTATCAACACAACTAGTATACTGTACTGTATCAACACAACTAATATACTATACTGTATCAACACAACTAATATACTGTACTGTATCAACACAACTAATATACTGTACTGTATCAACACAACTAATATACTATACTGTATCAACACAACTAATATACTGTACTGTATCAACACAACTAATATACTATACTGTATCAACACAACTAGTATACTGTACTGTATCAACACAACTAATATACTATACTGTATCAACACAACTAATATACTGTACTGTATCAACACAACTAATATACTGTACTGTACTGTCTCAACACAACTAGTATACTGTACTGTATCAACACAACTAATATACTGTACTGTATCAACACAACTAATATACTGTACTGTAACAACACAACTAATATACTGTACTGTATCAACACAACTAATATACTGTACTGTACTGTATCAACACAACTAATATACTGTACTGTAACAACACAACTAATATACTGTACTGTATCAACACAACTAATATACTGTACTCTATCAACACAACTAATATACTGTACTGTATCAACACAACTAATATACTGTACTGTAACAACACAACTAATATACTGTACTGTAACAACACAACTAATATACTGTACTGTATCAACACAACTAGTATACTGTACTAATATACTGTACTGTATCAACACAACTAATATACTGTACTAATATACTGTACTGTATCAACACAACTAATATACTCTAGAAGTTACAGTCTAGAGGAGGGAGGGTCTGTGTTAACAGCCTCATGTTACAGTCTAGAGGAGGGAGGGTCTGTGTTAACAGCAGCATGTTACAGTCTAGAGGAGGGAGGGTCTGTGTTAACAGCAGCATGTTACAGTCTAGAGGAGGGAGGATCTGTGTTAACAGCAGCATGTTACAGTCTAGAGGAGGGTCTGTGTTAACAGCAGGTGTTACAGTCTAGAGGAGGGAGGGTTTGTGTTAACAGCAGGTGTTACAGTCTAGAGGAGGGAGGGTCTGTGTTAACAGCAGCATGTTACAGTCTAGAGGAGGGAGGGTCTGTGTTAACAGCCTCATGTTACAGTCTGGAGGAGGGAGGGTCTGTGTTAACAGCAGCATGTTACAGTCTAGAGGAGGGAGGGTCTGTGATAACAGCCTCATGTTACAGTCTAGAGGAGGGTCTGTGTTAACAGCAGCATGTTACAGTCTAGAGGAGGGAGGGTCTGTGTTAACAGCAGCATGTTACAGTCTAGAGGAGGGAGGGTCTGTGTTAACAGCCTCATGTTACAGTCTAGAGGAGGGAGGGTCTGTGTTAACAGCAGGTGTTACAGTCTAGAGGAGGGAGGGTCTGTGTTAACAGCCTCATGTTACAGTCTAGAGGAGGGAGGGTCTGTGTTAACAGCAGCATGTTACAGTCTAGAGGAGGGAGGGTCTGTGTTAACAGCAGGTGTTACAGTCTAGAGGAGGGAGGGTCTGTGTTAACAGCAGGTGTTACAGTCTAGAGGAGGGAGGGTCTGTGTTAACAGCGTCATGTTACAGTCTAGAGGAGGGAGGGTCTGTGTTAACAGCAGCATGTTACAGTCTAGAGGAGGGAGGGTCTGTGTTAACAGCAGCATGTTACAGTCTAGAGGAGGGAGGGTCTGTGTTAACAGCAGCATGTTACAGTCTAGAGGAGGGAGGGTCTGTGTTAACAGCAGCATGTTACAGTCTAGAGGAGGGAGGGTCTGTGTTAACAGCAGGTGTTACAGTCTAGAGGAGGGAGGGTCTGTGTTAACAGCCTCATGTTACAGTCTAGAGGGGGGAGGGTCTGTGTTAACAGCAGGTGTTACAGTCTAGAGGAGGGTCTGTGTTAACAGCCTCATGTTACAGTCTAGAGGAGGGTCTGTGTTAACAGCCTCATGTTACAGTCTAGAGGAGGGAGGGTCTGTGTTAACAGCAGCATGTTACAGTCTAGAGGAGGGAGGGTCTGTGTTAACAGCCTCATGTTACAGTCTAGAGGGGGGAGGGTCTGTGTTAACAGCAGCATGTTACAGTCTAGAGGAGGGTCTGTGTTAACAGCCTCATGT
>NW_027013417.1:281039-291039 GCF_036934945.1 Oncorhynchus masou masou | reverse complement strand
AAAGGGTCTGAATACTTATGTAAATAAGGTATTTCTGTTTTTAATAAATGTGCATACAGTTCTAAAAACCTATTGTTGGTTTGTCATTATGGGGTATTGTGATGTCATTATGGGGTATTATGATGTCATTATGGGGTGTTGTGATGTCATTATAGGGTATTGTGATGTCATTATGGGGTGTTATGATGTCATTATGGGGTATTGGTATGTCATAATGGGGTTTGGTGATGTCATTATGGGGTATTGGTATGTCATTATGGGGTATTGTGATGTCATTTGAGGTATTGTGATGTCATTATGGGGTATTGTGATGTCATTTGGGGTATTGGTATGTCATTATGGGGTATTGTGATGTCATTATGGGGTATTGTGATGACATTATGGGGTGTTGTGATGTCATTATGGGGTATTGGTATGTCATAATGGGGTTTGGTGATGTCATTATGGGGTATTGGTATGTCATTATGGGGTATTGGTATGTCATTATGGGGTATTGTGATGTCATTATGGGGTATTGGTATGCCATTATGGGGTATTGTGATGTCATTATGGGGTATTGTGATGTCATTATGGGGTATTGGTATGTCATTATGGGGTATTGTGATGTCATTATGGGGTATTGGTATGCCATTATGGGGTATTGTGATGTCATTATGGGGTATTGTGATGTCATTATGGGGTATTGGTATGTCATTATGGGGTATTGTGATGTCATTATGGGGTATTGGTATGTCATTATGGGGTATTGTGATGTCATTATGGGGTATTGGTATGTCATTATGGGGTATTGTGATGTCATTATGGGGTATTGTGATGTCATTATGGGGTATTGTGATGTCATTATGGGGTATTGGTATGTCATTATGGGGTATTGTGATGTCATTATGGGGTATTGTGATGTCATTATGGGGTATTGGTATGTCATTATGGGGTATTGTGATGTCATTATGGGGTATTGTGATGTCATTATGGGGTATTGTGATGTCATTATGGGGTATTGTGATGTCATTATGGGGTATTGTGTGTAGATTGATGAGGAGTATTTAATCAATTTTAGAATAAGGCTGTAAAGTAACAAAATGTTTTTTTAAAGTCAAGGGGTCTGAATACCTGCCAAATGCACTGTATATCTATGGAAATACATCTGTCTATGGAAATAGTACCACATACTATTTGGGGCGGCATAAATAAATAAATAAATAAACAGTAGAGGACCACTGGAAATGCTACTGAAAATAAATTCCTGAGAACTGAGTCTCTGCAGCTCAACCAACTTAAAGAGTTGAATACCTGATGTAAATAATGTAGGATACAAACTGATACAAACTGTCATTAAAGAATTGAATACCTGATGTGTCTAATGTAGGATACAAACTGTCATTAAAGGGTTGAATACCTGATATATATATATAATGTAGGATACAAAACTGTCATTAAATAATTGAATACCTGATGTGTCTAATGTAGAATACAAACTGTCATGTCAGCAACTGGCAGCGAGTGGATTTACCCTCTTTTATTTTAAATCACCTCGGACTAGAAGAGCAACCGTCATGTTTCATGTTGTGCTACGCACACAGATTACATGGCTGAATGAATTAATAAAGACAATATTTACAGAGAGAGACATATCCCAGGACTTCCAACAGCAACTCCCCCTCAGCCTTTAGCCTCTCAGCTGGTTGGTTACATTATAACTGATACTCTCAGCTGGTTGGTTACATTATAACTGATACTCTCAGCTGGTTGGTTACATTATAACTGATACTCTCAACTGGTTGGTTACATTATAACTGATACTCTCAGCTGGTTGGTTACATTATAACTGATACTCTCAGCTGGTTGGTTACATTATAACTGATACTCTCCGCTGGTTGGTTACTCTACAACATTTTATGACAGCCATGTTAGCTCCCCATTAATATCACAATATTTTAAACAACACTGTTTAACTTAACGTCTAGAATTCTGGGAAACAAATAAAAATGATAAAAGTTGTCCCAACTCTCTAAATGGCTATTTCCACTGTCCAGAGGGATGGAACGTTCCATATGGGTTTTGCCGCTGGTTTCGAAAGTGAGTCATTTAGCGAATTGTTTCCATTATAATTGTCTGTTCAGTCGTAAAATATTTTTTCCACACTTATTTTATTAATGGCTTAGTCAGCCAGATGCGGAGATAGGCAGCTGTCACTCTCAGCTGTCCGCATGCTGGCCACCTAGCGTTACGTTAGCTTTGAGCTATTGCTTTCCCTATGCTGGCCACCTAGCGTTACGTTAGCTTTGAGCTATTGCTGTCCACATGCTGGCAACCCAGCGTTATGTTAGCTTTGAGCTCTTGCTGTTCCGCATGCTGGCTACCTAGCGTTACGTTAGCTTTGAGCTATTGCTGTCCACATGCTGGCAACCCAGCGTTACGTTAGCTTTGAGCTCTTGCTGTTCCGCATGCTGGCTACCTAGCGTTACGTTAGCTTTGAGATGTTGCTGTCCACATGTGAGCTCTTGAGTTTCGTGGATCTTTTGATTATGGATCCCATCGACAGTTAATTTGGAGCCTGTGATATCTGTTCCTCTTGGCCCAAAGAGGGAACATTCTGAACAAGCTCCTTAAAAGGTGAAAGCCGAGATCCAGCGCCACTCAGGTAAAGGGAAGAATAACATGGCTGCAACCCAATACAGAGGCTGCAAACAGCGGGCTGTGTCACTACGACGATAAGAATCAACCCATCCTTGGCTGGCAAATTCATTCTTTAAGACTTTCAACGTCCTTATTAGTCCTCAAATCCTTCCCCGAAGGGTATATGACCCAACTCAAAAAGCTGCCCTTGATGTATCCTAACGAAACAACCTGTGAAAACCCCATACAATTAAAAGAAAACACAGTTATACACTGTTCACTGCTCTCTGGATACAATAAATCGTCTATAGTTGAAACAAATGGACTATTTTAATATTTATTCATGCACAGATACTTTAATTCATGTAGACTGTTTAAAAGCCAACAGGGATACTTTTTCTATTGGAGTTCTGTTCTTTGAGGTGGATGGATAGATAGCGTTTTGCCGTTGATGGATAGATAGCGTTTTGCCGTTGATGGATAGATAGCGTTTTGCCGTTGATGGATAGATAGCGTTTTGCTGTGGATGGATAGATAGCGTTTTGAGGTGGCTGGATATATTGCGTTTTGCCACAAAACATGATTATTTGTCTCTCTAAAATAAAATTACCTTGCAATATATTTCATACAAAATCATGTGTGTCTTTTCACTAGCCCATGTATAGCTAGATCTCAGGATGTGTTTTTAATTCACATACATTTACCAACATTTCAGAAAATTGATATATCACCAACTCATTGATGTTCCTTTAAGAGCGTACAGAAAGATCAGTCCATCATTACAGGACTAGTGATCTCACAACATGAAACCAGACAAACCAACTCATTGATGTTCCATACAGGCAGTCACAGACTATTAAACCAGACAGACTGAATATTCCATACGGTAATAACACTATGCGTTCTAATAGATGGGTTAATATCTACAGATATGTTAATGCAGGGCAGCCTGGGTCCCGGCCCTCCAGCATAGTGCATACGTGGTTAGGACTCTTGAATAATGAATAAGAACATAATCAAAGGTGAATACAATATCATCCACAGTGGTGGTGAACATATTGGATAGGTTGGTGCACAGCCAACTGTCTGGCCAGATGTCACACACACACACACACACACACACACACACAGGCACAGGCACACACACACACAGGCACAGGCACACACACACACAGGCACACACACACACAGGCACACACACACACGCACAGCCGTTTTCATCCTAGAGATGCCTCTGAGTATCCCCCATTTCCCCCAGAGTTCTGCCATTGCAACACACATCGAGAGATCCAAATGGTTTCTCCTAAAAGACTGAGGGGACGGGCTTGGTGAAGCGATACGAGGTTACTAAAACACAACAACACACTTACTGTAGTTGTCCAGCTAACTAGGTCACAGGTAGGTTAAACTGTGAAGAATAACTGTGAAGAACGAGCACACACACAATCATCCAGAGGGAGAGAGAGAGTGAGAGAGAGAGAGAGAGAGAGAGAGAGAGAGAGAGAGAGAGAGGGGGGGAGAGAGAGGGAGGGAGGGGGGGAGAGAGAGAGAGAGAGAGAGGGGGGGGGGGAGAGAGAGAGAGAGAGAGACCGAGGGAGAGAGAGAGAGAGAGAGACAGAGAGAGAGAGAGAGTCATAGGGAGAGAGAGAGAGAGAGAGAGAGAGAGAGAGAGAGAGAGAGAGAGACCGAGGGAGAGAGAGAGAGAGAGAGTGAGAGAGAGAGAGAGAGACAGAGAGAGAGAGTCATAGGGAGAGAGAGAGAGAGAGAGAGAGAGAGAGAGAGAGAGCCTGCAGCATAGCTCAGTCAGTAACACAAAGACAAGCAGTCAGTTATCTCTAATAACTTCATTCATGCTAGATAATTCACATGAAACCCTCTCTGTCCAAATGGCATCCTATTCCCTATGTAGTGCACTACTTTTGATCATGACTTTATAGTGATCTCACAACATGCCATTTGGGTTGGAGAAACTATCTGATATGACCTCAGTATCCAATGTACTCAAAGAAAAAAAGGGTTTCAAAAGGGTTCTGCAGCTGTTTCCATAGAAGAACCATTTTGGGTTCCAGGTAAAAATCCTTTTTAGTTCCAGGTAGAACCATTTTGGGGTCCATGTTGCGCCTTCTGTGGAAAAGGTTCTACATGGAACCCCAAAAGGTTCTACTTGGAATCAAAAGGGTTCTACCTGGAACTAAAAGAGTTCTTCAAAGGGTTCTCCTATTGGAACAGCCAAAGAACCCTTTTAGGTTCTACTGTACCTCAACATATTGAGCACTTGTCGTCATATATCTATCCTAAATAACCTGTCCATCTGTCATCATATATCTATGATAAATAACCTGTCCATCTGTCATCATATATCTATGATAAATAACCTGTTCCATCTGTCATCATATATCTATGATAAATAACCTGTCCATCTGTCATCATATATCTATGATAAATAACCTGTTCCATCTGTCATCATATATCTATGATAAATAACCTGTCCATCTGTCATCATATATCTATGATAAATAACCTGTTCCATCTGTCATCATATATCTATGATAAATAACCTGTTCCATCTGTCATCATATATCTATGATAAATAACCTGTCCATCTGTCATCATATATCTATGATAAATAACCTGTCCATCTGTCATCATATATCTATCCTAATTAACCTGTCCATCTGTCATCATATATCTATGATAAATAACCTGTCCATCTGTTGTCATATATCTATCCTAAATAACCTGTCCATCTGTCATCATATATCTATGCTAAATAACCTGTCCATCTGTCATCATATATCTATGATAAATAACCTGTCCATCTGTCATCATATATCTATGATAAATAACCTGTCCATCTGTCATCATATATCTATGCTAAATAACCTGTCCATCTGTCATCATATATCTATGATAAATAACCTGTCCATCTGTCATCATATATCTATGATAAATAACCTGTCCATCTGTTGTCATATATCTATCCTAAATAACCTGTCCATCTGTCATCATATATCTATGCTAAATAACCTGTCCATCTGTCATCATATATCTATGATAAATAACCTGTCCATCTGTCATCATATATCTATGATAAATAACCTGTCTTTTTAATTTGACCAATTAGATTCCTCATTCTGCATGGCGGTCTATTTAAGCTGACCATTTCTGCATACTCATCCTCCGCTGGCTGCTGCGTGCCTACTATGACGTGGGGTTTCCTGCTACTATGTTGTTGCCGTAACATGCGTTACTTGATATGCTACGTCTGCTTTCTGCTAGCCCACCAGCACCCCAGCCTCCACCTGTCTGGCTCTGTTTTTGTTTCTGTCAGGGGGATTCGTATAGCATATCAAGCTCACTGCCTAGCTATATCGATGCCTGGTCTGGCAGTGAGCAGAACCTAACACCAGGACCTAATCTAAGGCATTGTCTGCACTGCACCTATCTGGTGTATCTGACAACAAAAACCATCTATTTATTAATGACCCGTGTGCAGAGAGAGGGAGATGAGCAGGATGTTGGTACGAATAGGATGAAGTGTAAAAACACACAGCAGTGTTACTACGTAGGCAAACCAAGAGACATATTCCTGTCTACATCCTTATCCTGGTGACAGTCAGAGATCTGAGCGGTGCTATTTTCCTCTTTGTTTACGGTGAAACAGCTAAAACAAGCCTTTACTGACAAGAACACAGCAGTGAGAGAGATGTGGAGAACGAGACGTCAACAAACCAGGTACATGTGCTGTAGTGGAGGAGACAGGAGAGTTTCTCATTCCGCAATGGTAGGAAGTGGAGAGGGAGTGTGTTGGGGGAGAGGGAGTGTGTTGGGAGGGCGGGAGGGGGCTCCGTCAGGCCCTGAGGTCACTTCCTGTGGTGCTGAGATCATGTGCAGCAGACAAGGTGACCATGATGCCATGCTTGGTAACCGACCAAATGAACGGTCAAACCCAGTTTAAATAACAGCAGCAAGTCCATGGGAATGATATTGAAAGAGAATGTGTGGTCTAAACAAATGAGACCATGCTGCCTCATCCTGGGGGAAAAGAGAGAGGGGAGAGAAGGAGAGTAGTGGGCTTGGGAGATATACTGTTTATACCATATACCGGGATATTTCCAATAACTATAGGTTAAGTATAATTATATAATTAATGAACAGGAGGAGAACAGAGTTGATCCTGATTCGATAATCCTCACAGCTATCCTCCAATCACAACGATTATCCAAATATTGGAACTCTCTCCACAGAACACGTGGTATCCGGTTGCTGAGCAACCGTTTTCCGTTTGTCCAGACCGTTCTGTCAAAGGTTGCTAGCTCACCTCTCAATTCTCAAACTAAAAACATACTGCATTTCCAAACACAAAACATCTTTGCTTGGTTTTTAAGCCTCAACATTCAACAACTTGCCTAGCTAACAGCTAAATGTTTGTTTTTGAAACCTCAACAACGTGTCTAGCTAACAGCTAAATGTTTGTTATTAAACCTCAACATACAACAACGTGTCTAGCTAACAGCTAAATGTTTGTTTTTAAACCTCAACATACAACAACTTGTCTAGCTAACAGCTAAATGTTTGTTTTTGAACCTCAACATACAACAACTTGTCTAGCTAACAGCTAAATGTTTGTTTTTAAGCCTCAACATACAACAACGTGTCTAGCTAACAGCTAAATGTTTTTCAGCCTCAACATACAACAACGTGTCTAGCTAACTGCTAAATGTTTGTTTTTAAGCCTCAACATACAACAACGTGTCTAGCTAACAGCTAAATGTTTGCTTTTGACTGCTATAATTATATTTACATATTGGAGGCTCCACATGCTGTCATGGAAAATATGAATGTTATTTCCAACAACCAATCAGCAACTCTGCCCTAAATCCAGCTGCATATTGAACATTGAGATTGTCGAAAGGCCCGTCTCTTTGGCAATGACATGGAGTGGAATGTTAGCTAAAAAGTCTGGTACCCAGACAAGAGACATTTGAAACCCTCCTGGGTCAAGATCCCTGCTGCCTACATTTTATTAAATTTTATATAACACCCTTAGTGTGCACTTCCGGTAACACCGTATACGGTGAAATCACTCTCCTTCTCCACCCGCTCATCATCAGGAAAATGACGTTTACCAGGTGGAATACCAAAATAACTGTGTATAGTGATAAACACTATATTAGCTGGTTGTGCAAGACATTTATAGATACAATGATTAGCAGCGTATTGTTTGTAAACGGGTGCATGCTTTTCTCCGAGTAAACAACAGCTGATTAAAAGGGGGTGGGGCCGACGCTAGCCACCAGGAAGATACTCTTGTTCATCCTCTGCTGAAGTAGGTCACTGAGGAGGAGAGCACACTCCTCCATTTCCCTACTAACGAACGGACACTCTCCTTGACCACTCCACCACAGTTTCTAGGTCATGGAGGAGAGGAGGATGGAGGAGTCGAGAAAGGACAGACTGAGAAATGTCCCCATGACATGGTCGCTCAGAGTAAACTGACAGTTCACTCAGAGTAAACTGTCTTAAAGAGACAGTACTTCACTCAGAGTAAACTGTCTTAAAGAGACAATACTTCACTCAGAGTAAACTGTCTTTATAGAGACAGTACTTCACTCAGAGTAAACTGTCTTTATAGAGACAGTACTTCACTCAGAGTAAACTGTCTTTACAGATACAGTACTTCACTCAGAGTAAACTGTCTTAAAGAGACAGTACTTCACTCAGAGTAAACTGTCTTTATAGAGACAGTACTTCACTCAGAGTAAACTGTATTTATAGAGACAGTACTTCACTCAGAGTAAACTGTCTTTACAGAGACAGTACTTCACTCAGAGTAAACTGTCTTTATAGAGACAGTACTCAGAGTAAACTGTCTTTATAGAGACAGTACTTCACTCAGAGTAAACTGTCTTTATAGAGACAGTACTCAGAGTAAACTGTCTTTATAGAGACAGTACTTCACTCAGAGTAAACTGTCTTTATAGAGACAGTACTCAGAGTAAACTGTCTTTATAGAGACAGTACTTCACTCAGAGTAAACTGTCTTTATAGAGACAGTACTCAGAGTAAACTGTCTTTATGGAGACAGTACTTCACTCAGAGTAAACTGTCTTTATAGAGACAGTACTCAGAGTAAACTGTCTTTACAGATCCAGTACTTCACTCAGAGTAAACTGTCTTTATAGAGACAGTACTCAGAGTAAACTGGTATAACAGCCGCGGTTTCATGTTGAAGAAATCAGAGTGACAACAATAGGGAGGGACGTCCCCCAACCAGCCTGGCCCATCCCCCAACCAGCCTGGCCCGTCCCCCAGCCAGCCTGGTCCGTCCCCCAACCAGCATGGCCCGTCCCCCAACCAGCATGGCCCGTCCCCCAACCAGCATGGCCCGTCCCCCAACCAGCATGGCCCGTCCTCCAACCAGCATGGCCCGTCCACCAACCAGTATGGCCCGTCCCCCAACCAGCATGGCCCGTCCACCAACCAGTATGGCCCGTCCACCAACCAGCCTGGCCCGTCCCCCAGCCAGCCTGGTCCGTCCCCAACCAGCATGGCCCGTCCCCCAACCAGCATGGCCCGTCCCCCAACCAGCATGGCCCGTCCACCAACCAACATGGCCCGCCCCAACCAACTAGCCTGGCCTGTCCCCCAACCAGCATGGCCCGTCCCCCAACCAACTAGCCTGGCCCGTCCCCAACCAACCAGCCTGGCCCGTCCCCCAACCAGCATGGCCCGTCCCCAACCAACTAGCCTGGCCCGTCCCCAACCAACCAGCCTGGCCCGTCCCCAACCAGCATGGCCCGTCCCCAACCAACTAGCCTGGCCCGTCCCCAACCAGCATGGCCCGTCCCCCAACCAACTAGCCTGGCCCGTCCCCAACCAACCAGCCTGGCCCGTCCCCCAACCAACCAGCCTGGCCCGTACCACAACCAACCAGCCTGGCCCGTACCCCATCCAGTCATAATGTCCACCGTTACATCATCCCACTTTTGATCAGAGTGACAACGATGGGGCGGACGGCCGCCAACCAGCCTGGTCCCCAACCAGCCTGGCCCGTCCCCAACCAGTCATAATGTACAACATGACATCATCCCACTTTTGATCAGAGTGACAACGATGGGGCGGAACGGCCCCCAACCAGTGATAATGTCCACCCATTACATCATCCCACTTTTGAACAGAGTGACAACGATGGGGCGGGACGGCCACCAACCAGTCATAATGTCCACCATTACATCATCCCTCTTTTGATCAGCCCAAAAGAGAGAGCACTCATTCACAAAGCCTCATTGTAACCATCCAGGCCCCTGCTCTACCCTGATCTGCCCCTGCTCTGCTCTGCCCTGCTCTTCTCTGCCCTGCCCTGCTCTGCCCCTACTCTGCT
>NW_027013417.1:270729-280539 GCF_036934945.1 Oncorhynchus masou masou | reverse complement strand
AGCAGAGTAGGGGCAGAGCAGGGCAGGGCAGAGAAGAGCAGGGCAGAGCAGGGGCAGAGCAGAGCAGGGGCAGATCAGGGTAGAGCAGGGGCCTGGATGGTTACAATGAGGCTTTGTGAATGAGTGCTCTCTCTTTTTGGGCTGATCAAAAGAGGGATGATGTAATGGTGGACATTATGACTGGTTGGTGGCCGTCCCGCCCCATCGTTGTCACTCTGTTCAAAAGTGGGATGATGTAATGGGTGGACATTATGACTGGTTGGGGGCCGTTCCGCCCCATCGTTGTCACTGATCAAAAGTGGGATGATGTAATGGTGGACATTATGACTGGATGGGGTACGGGCCAGGCTGGTTGGTTGGGGTACGGGCCAGGCTGGTTGGTTGGGGGACGGGCCAGGCTGGTTGGTTGGGGGACGGGCCAGGCTGGTTGGTTGGGGGACGGGCCATGCTGGTTGGTTGGGGGACGGGCCAGGCTGGTTGGTTGGGGTACGGGCCAGGCTGGTTGGTTGGGGTACGGGCCAGGCTGGTTGGTTGGGGTACGGGCCAGGCTGGTTGGTTGGGGTACGGGCCAGGCTGGTTGGTTGGGGGACGGGCCATGCTGGTTGGGGGACGGGCCATGCTGGTTGGGGGGACGGGCCATGCTGGTTGGGGGACGGGCCATGCTGGTTGGGGGACGGGCCATACTGGTTGGTGGACGGGCCATGCTGGTTGGGGGACGGGCCATGCTGGTTGGGGGACGGGCCATGCTGGTTGGGGGACGGACCAGGCTGGCTGGGGGACGGGCCAGGCTGGTTGGGGGATGGGCCAGGCTGGTTGGGGGACGTCCCTCCCTATTGTTGTCACTCTGATTTCTTCAACATGAAACATGGGGTTGTTATACCAGTTTACTCTGAGTACTGTCTCTATAAAGACAGTTTACTCTGAGTGAAGTACTGTATCTGTAAAGACTGTCTCTATAAAGAGTTTACTCTGAGACTGTAAAGAAGTACTGTATCTATAAAGACAGTTTACTCTGAGTACTGTCTCTATAAAGACAGTTTACTCTGAGTGAAGTACTGTCTCTATAAAGACAGTTTACTCTGAGTGAAGTACTGTCTCTATAAAGACAGTTTACTCTGAGTACTGTCTCTACAAAGACAGTTTACTCTGAGTGAAGTACTGTCTCTATAAAGACAGTTTACTCTGAGTGAAGTACTGTCTCTTTAAGACAGTTTACTCTGAGTGAAGTACTGTCTCTATAAAGACAGTTTACTCTGAGTGAAGTACTGTCTCTGTAAAGACAGTTTACTCTGAGTGAACTGTCAGTTTACTCTGAGCGACCATGTCATGGGGACATTTCTCAGTCTGTCCTTTCTCGACTCCTCCATCCTCCTCTCCTCCATGACCTAGAAACTGTGGTGGAGTGGTCAAGGAGAGTGTCCGTTCGTTAGTAGGGAAATGGAGGAGTGTGCTCTCCTCAGTGACCTACTTCAGTAGAGGATGAACAAGAGTATCTTCCTGGTGGCTAGCGTCGGCCCCACCCCCTTTTAATCAGCTGTTGTTTACTCGGAGAAAAGCATGCACCCGTTTACAAACAATACGCTGCTAATCATTGTATCTATAAAATGTCTTGCACAACCAGCTAATATAGTGTTTATCACTATACACAGTTATTTTGGTATTCCACCTGGTAAACGTCATTTTCCTGATGATGAGCGGGTGGAGAAGGAGAGTGATTTCACGGTATACGGTGTTACCGGAAGTGCACACTAAGGGTGTTATATAAAATGTAATAAAATGTAGGCAGCAGGGATCTTGACCCATGAGGGTTTCAAATGTCTCTTGTCTGGGTACCAGACTTTTTAGCTACATGTCATTGCCAAAGAGACGGGCCTTTCGACAATCTCAATGTTCAATATGCAGCTGGATTTAGGGCAGAGTTGCTGATTGGTTGTTGGAAATAACATTCATATTTTCCATGACAGCATGTGGAGCCTCCAATATGTAAATATAATTATAGCAGTCAAAAGCAAACATTTAGCTGTTAGCTAGACACGTTGTTGTATGTTGAGGCTTAAAAACAAACATTTAGCTGTTAGCTAGACACGCTGTTGTATGTTGAGGCTTAAAAACAAACATTTAGCTGTTAGCTAGACACGTTGTTGTATGTTGAGGCTTAAAAACATTTAGCAGTTAGCTAGACACGTTGTTGTATGTTGAGGCTTAAAAACATTTAGCTGTTAGCTAGACACGTTGTTGTATGTTGAGGCTTAAAAACAAACATTTAGCTAGCTAGACAAGTTGTTGTATGTTGAGGTTCAAAAACAAACATTTAGCTGTTAGCTAGACAAGTTGTTGTATGTTGAGGTTTAAAAACAAACATTTAGCTGTTAGCTAGACACGTTGTTGAGGTTTCAAAAACAAACATTTAGCTGTTAGCTAGGCAAGTTGTTGAATGTTGAGGCTTAAAAACAAAGCAAAGATGTTTTGTGTTTGGAAATGCAGTATGTATTTAGTTTGAGAATTGAGTGGTGAGCTAGCAACCTTTGACAGAACGGTCTGGACAAACGGAAAACGGTTGCTCAGCAACCGGATACCACGTGTTCTGTGGAGAGAGTTCCAATATTTGGATAATCGTTGTGATTGGAGGATAGCTTTGAGGATTATCGAATCAGGATCAACTCCTCTGTTCTCCTCCTGTTCATTAATTATATAATTATACTTATAGTTATACTTAACCTATAGTTATTGGAAATATCCCGGTATACGGTATAAACAGTATATCTCCCAAGCCCACTACTCTCCTTCTCTCCCCTCTCTCTTTTCCCCCAGGATGAGGCAGCATGGTCTCATTTGTTTAGACCACACATTATCTTTCAATCTCATTCCCATGGACTTGCTGCTGTTATTTAAACTGGGTTTGACCGTTCATTTGGTCGGTTACCAAGCATGGCATCATGGTCACCTTGTCTGCTGCACATGATCTCAGCACCACAGGAAGTGACCTCAGGGCCTGACGGAGCCTCCTCCCTCTCTCCCTCCCAACACACTCCCTCTCCACTTCCTACCATTGCGGAATGAGAAGCTCTCCTGTCTCCTCCACTACAGCACATGTACCTGGTTTGTTGACGTCTCGTTCTCCACATCTCTCCTCACTGCTGTGTTCTTGTCAGTAAAGGCTTGTTTTAGCTGTTTCACTGTAAACAAAGAGGAAAATAGCACCGCTCAGATCTCTGACTGTCACCAGGATAAGGATGTAGACAGGAATATGTCTCTTGGTTTGCCTACGTAGTAACACTGCTGTGTGATTTTACACTTCATCCTATTCGTACCAACATCCTGCTCATCTCCCTCTCTCTGCCCACGGGTCATTAATAAATAGATGGTTTTTGTTGTCACATACACCAGATAGGTGCAGTGCAGACAATGCCTTAGATTAGGTCCTGGTGTTAGGTTCTGCTCACTGCCAGACCAGGCATCAATATAGCTAGGCAGTGAGCTTGATATGCTATACGAATCCCCCTGACAGAAACACAAACAGAGCCAGACAGGTGGAGGCTGGGGTGCTGGTGGGCTAGCAGAAAGCAGACGTAGCATATCAAGTAACGCATGTTACGGCAACAGCATAGTAGCAGGAAACCCCACGTCATAGTAGGCACGCGGCAGCCAGCGGAGGATGAGTATGCAGAAATGGTCAGCTTAAATAGACTGCCATGCAGAATGAGGAATCTAATTGGTCAAATTAAAAAGACAGGTTATTTATCATAGATATATGATGACAGATGGACAGGTTATTTATCATAGATATATGATGACAGATGGACAGGTTATTTAGCATAGATATATGATGACAGATGGACAGGTTATTTAGGATAGATATATGACAACAGATGGACAGGTTATTTATCATAGATATATGATGACAGATGGACAGGTTAATTAGGATAGATATATGATGACAGATGGACAGGTTATTTATCATAGATATATGATGACAGATGGACAGGTTATTTATCATAGATATATGATGACAGATGGACAGGTTATTTATCATAGATATATGATGACAGATGGACAGGTTATTTATCATAGATATATGATGACAGATGGACAGGTTATTTAGCATAGATATATGATTACAGATGAACAGGTTATTTAGCATAGATATATGATGACAGATGGAACAGGTTATTTATCATAGATATATGATGACAGATGGACAGGTTATTTATCATAGATATATGATGACAGATGGAACAGGTTATTTATCATAGATATATGATGACAGATGGACAGGTTATTTATCATAGATATATGATGACAGATGGAACAGGTTATTTATCATAGATATATGATGACAGATGGACAGGTTATTTATCATAGATATATGATGACAGATGGAACAGGTTATTTATCATAGATATATGATGACAGATGGACAGGTTATTTATCATAGATATATGATGACAGATGGACAGGTTATTTATCATAGATATATGATGACAGATGGACAGGTTATTTATCATAGATATATGATGACAGATGAACAGGTTATTTAGGATAGATATATGACGACAAGTGCTCAATATGTTGAGGTACAGTAGAACCTAAAAGGGTTCTTTGGCTGTTCCAATAGGAGAACCCTTTGAAGAATTCTTTTTAGTTCCAGGTAGAACCCTTTTGATTCCAAGTAGAACCTTTTGGGGTTCCATGTAGAACCTTTTCCACAGAAGGCGCAACATGGACCCCAAAATGGTTCTACCTGGAACTAAAAAGGATTTTTACCTGGAACCCAAAATGGTTCTTCTATGGAAACAGCTGCAGAACTCTTTTGAAACCCTTTTTTTCTATGAGTACATTGGATATTAAGGTCATATCAGATAGTTTCTCCAACCCAAATGGCATGTTGTGAGATTACTATAAAGTCCTGATCAAAAGTAGTGCACTACATAGGGAATAGGATGCCATTTGGACAGAGAGGGTTTCATGTGAATTATCTAGCATGAATGAAGTTATTAGAGATAACTGACTGCTTGTCTTTGTGTTACTGACTGAGCTATGCTGCAGGCTCTCTCACTCTCTCTCTCTCTCTCTCCCTCTGTCTCTCTCTCTCTCTCTCTCTCTCACTCTCCCTCCCTCCCTCACTCTCCCTCCCTCTCTCTCACTCTCCCTCCCTCTCTCTCTCTCTCTCTCTCTCTCTCTCTCTCTCTCTCACTCTCTCTCTCCCTCTGGATGATTGTGTGTGTGCTCGCTCTTCACAGTTATTCTTCACAGTTTAACCTACCTGTGACCTAGTTAGCTGGACAACTACAGTAAGTGTGTTGTTGTGTTTTAGTAACCTCGTATCGCTTCACCAAGCCCGTCCCCTCAGTCTTTTAGGAGAAACCATTTGGATCTCTCGATGTGTGTTGCTGTGGCAGAACTCTGGGGGAAATGGGGGATACTCAGAGGCATCTCTAGGATGAAAACGGCTGTGCCTGTGTGTGTGTGTGTGTGTGTGTGCCTGTGCCTGTGTGTGTGTGTGTGTGACATCTGGCCAGACAGTTGGCTGTGCACCAACCTAGCCAATATGTTCACCACCACTGTGGATGATATTGTATTCACCTTTGATTATGTTCTTATTCATTATTCAAGAGTCCTAACCACGTATGCACTATGCTGGAGGGCCGGGACCCAGGCTGCCCTGCATTAACATATCTGTAGATATTAACCCATCTATTAGAACGCATAGTATTATTACCGTATGGAATATTCAGTCTGTCTGGTTTAATAGTCTGTGACTGCCTGTATGGAACATCAATGAGTTGGTTTGTCTGGTTTCATGTTGTGAGATCACTAGTCCTGTAATGAGGGACTGATCTTTCTGTACGCTCTTAAGGAACATCAATGAGTTGGCGATATATCAATTTTCTGAAATGTTGGTAAATGTACGTGAATTAAAAACACATCTTGCGATCTAG
The DNA here is from genome assembly GCF_036934945.1 of Oncorhynchus masou masou. NCBI lineage: Eukaryota > Metazoa > Chordata > Actinopteri > Salmoniformes > Salmonidae > Oncorhynchus > Oncorhynchus masou. The sequence continues at coordinate 274,600 of NW_027013417.1, read as the reverse complement.
GTATACATGGGCTAGTGAAAAGACACACATGATTTTGTATGAAATATATTGCAAGGTAATTTTATTTTAGAGAGACGACAAATAATCATGTTTTGTGGCAAAACGCCATGTATCCATCCACCTCAAAACGCTATATATCCATCCACCTTAAAACGCTATCTATCCATCCACCTTAAAATGCTATATATCCATCAACCGCAAAACGCTATCTATCCATCCACCTTAAAACGCTATATATCCATCAACCGCAAAACGCTATCTATCCATCCACCTCAAAACGCTATATATCCATCCACCTCAAAGAACAGAACTCCAATAGAAAAAGTATCCCTGTTGGCTTTTAAACAGTCTACATGAATTAAAGTATCTGTGCATGAATAAATATTAAAATAGTCCATTTGTTTCAACTATAGACGATTTATTGTATCCAGAGAGCATTGAACAGTGTATAATTGTGTTTTCTTTTAATTGTATGGGTTTTTCACGGGTTGTTTCGTTAGGATACATCAAGGGCAGCTTTTTGAGTTGGGTCATATACCCTTCGGGGAAGGATTTGAGGACTAATAAGGACGTTGAAAGTCTTAAAGAATGAATTTGCCAGCCAAGGATGGGTTAGTCGTAGTGACACAGCCCGCTGTTTGCAGCCTCTGTATTGGGTTGCAGCCATGTTATTCTTCCCTTTACCTGAGTGGCGCTGGATCTCGGCTTTCTCCTTTTAAGTAGCTTGTTCAGAAAGTTCCCTCTTTGGGCCAAGAGGAACAGATATCACAGGCTCCAAATTAACTGTCGATGGGATCCATAATCAAAAGATCCACGAAACTCAAGAGCTCACATGTGGACAGCAAGATCTCAAAGCTAACGTAACGCTGGGTTGCCAGCATGTGGACAGCAATAGCTTAAAGCTAACGTAACGCTAGGTAGCCAGCATGCGGAACAGCAAGAGCTCAAAGCTAACGTAACGCTAGGTAGCCAGCATGCGGAACAGCAAGAGCTCAAAGCTAACGTAACGCTAGGTGGCCAGCTTGGGGAAAGCAATAGCTCAAAGCTAACATAACGCTAGGTGGCCAGCTTGGGGAAAGCAATAGCTCAAAGCTAACGTAACGCTAGGTGGCCAGCATGGGGAAAGCAATAGCTCAAAGCTAACGTAACGCTAGGTGGCCAGCATGGGGAAAGCAATAGCTCAAAGCTAACGTAACGCTAGGTGGCCAGCATGCGGACAGCTGAGAGTGACAGCTGCCTATCTCCGCATCTGGCTGACCAAGCCATTAATAAAATAAGTGTGGAAAAAATATTTTACGACTGAACAGACAATTATAATGGAAACAATTCGCTAAATGACTCACTTTCGAAACCAGTGGCAAAACCCATATGGAACGTTCCATCCATCTGGACAGCGGAAATAGCCATTTAGAGAGTTGGGACAACTTTTATCATTTTTATTTGTTTCCCAGAATTCTAGACGTTAAGTTAAACAGTGTTGTTTAAATATTGTGATATTAATGGGGAGCTAACATGGCTGTCATAAAATGTTGTAGAGTAACCAACCAGCGGAGAGTATCAGTTATAATGTAACCAACCAGCTGAGAGTATCAGTTATAATGTAACCAACCAGCTGAGAGTATCAATAATGTAACCAACCAGCGGAGAGTATCAGTTATAATGTAACCAACCAGCTGAGAGTATCAGTTATAATGTAACCAACCAGCTGAGAGTATCAGTTATAATGTAACCAACCAGCTGAGAGTATCAGTTATAATGTAACCAACCAGCTGAGAGTATGGTTATAATGTAACCAACCAGCTGAGAGTATCAGTTATAATGTAACCAACCAGTTGAGAGTATCAGTTATAATGTAACCGACCAGCTGAGAATCAGTTATAATGTAACCAACCAGCTGAGAGTATCAGTTATAATGTAACCAACCAGCTGAGAGTATCAGTTATAATGTAACCAACCAGCTGAGAGTATCAGTTATAATGTAACCAACCAGCTGAGAGTATCCCAGTTATAATGTAACCAACCAGCTGAGAGTATCAGTTATAATGTAACCAACCAGCTGAGAGTATCAGTTATAATGTAACCAACCAGTTGAGAGTATCAGTTAGTAACCAACCAGCTGAGAGTATCAGTTATAATGTAACCAACCAGCTGAGAGTATCAGTTATAATGTAACCAACCAGCTGAGAGTATCAGTTATAATGTAACCAACCAGCTGAGAGTATCAGTTATAATGTAACCAACCAGCTGAGAGTATCAGTTATAATGTAACCAACCAGCTGAGAGTATCAGTTATAATGTAACCAACCAGCTGAGAGGCTGCAGGCTGAGGGGGAGTTGCTGTTGGAAGTCCTGGGATATGTCTCTCTCTGTAAATATTGTCTTTATTAATTCATTCAGCCATGTAATCTGTGTGCGTAGCACAACATGAAACATGACGGTTGCTCTTCTAGTCCGAGGTGATTTAAAATAAAAGAGGGTAAATCCACTCGCTGCCAGTTGCTGACATGACAGTTTGTATTCTACATTAGACACATCAGGTATTCAATTATTTAATGACAGTTTGTATCCTACATTATATATATATCAGGTATTCAACGCTTTAATGACAGTTTGTATCCTACATTAGACACATCAGGTATTCAATTCTTTAATGACAGTTTGTATCAGTTTGTATCCTACATTATTTACATCAGGTATTCAACTCTTTAATGACAGTTTGTATTCTACATTAGACACATCAGGTATTCAACTCTTTAATGACAGTTTGTATCAGTTTGTATCCTACATTATTTACATCAGGTATTCAACTCTTTAAGTTGGTTGAGCTGCAGAGACTCAGTTCTCAGGAATTTATTTTCAGTAGCATTTCCAGTGGTCCTCTACTGTTTATTTATTTATGCCGCCCCAAATAGTATGTGGTACTATTTCCATAGACAGATGTATTTCCATAGATATACAGTGCATTTGGAATGTATTCAGACCCCTTGACTTTAAAAAACATTTTGTTACTTTACAGCCTTATTCTAAAATTGATTAAATACTCCTCATCAATCTACACACAATACCCCATAATGACATCACAATACCCCATAATGACATCACAATACCCCATAATGACATACCAATACCCCATAATGACATCACAATACCCCATAATGACATACCAATACCCCATAATGACATCACAATACCCCATAATGACATACCAATATCCCATAATGACATCACAATACCCCATAATGACATCACAATACCCCATAATGACATACCAATACCCCATAATGACATACCAATACCCCAAATGACATCACAATACCCCATAATGACATCACAATACCCCAAATGACATCACAATACCCCATAATGACATACCAATACCCCATAATGACATCACCAAACTCCATTATGACATACCAATACCCCATAATGACATCACAACACCCCATAATGACATCACAATACCCTATAATGACATCACAACACCCCATAATGACATCATAATACCCCATAATGACATCACAATACCCCATAATGACAAACCAACAATAGGTTTTTAGAACTGTATGCACATTTATTAAAAACAGAAATACCTTATTTACATAAGTATTCAGACCCTTTGCTATGAGACTCGAAATTGAGCTCAGATGCATCTTGTTTCCATTGATCACCCTTGAGATGTTTCTTCAAGTTGATTGGAGTCCACCTGTGGTAAATTCAATTGATTTAAAGACACACACCTGTCTACATAAGGTCCCACAGTTGACAGTGCATGTCAGAGCAAAAACCAAGCCATGAGGTCAAAGACAGGATTATGTCGAGGCACAGATCTGGGGAAGGGTACCAAAACATTTCTGCAGCATTGAAGGTCCCC
>NW_027013417.1:223229-260729 GCF_036934945.1 Oncorhynchus masou masou | reverse complement strand
TTGACTCTGGAACTATAGGACTAATCAGTGTTCTCCTCTTGACTCTGGAACTATAGGACTAATCAGTGTTCTCCTCTTGACTCTGGAACTGTAGGACTAATCAGTGTTCTCCTCTTGACTCTGGAACTGTAGGACTAATCAGTGTTCTCCTCTTGACTCTGTTCTCTGTAGGACTAATCAGTGTTCTCCTCTTGACTCTGGAACTATAGGACTAATCAGTGTTCTCCTCTTGACTCTGGAACTGTAGGACTAATCAGTGTTCTCCTCTTGACTTTGGAACTGTAGGACGAATCAGTGTTCTCCTCTTGACTTTGGAACTATAGGACTAATCAGTGTTCTCCTCTTGACTCTGTTCTCTATAGGACTAATCAGTGTTCTCCTCTTGACTTTGGAACTGTAGGACTAATCAGTGTTCTCCTCTTGACTCTGGAACTATAGGACTAATCAGTGTTTGATGGGGCTATGGGCCGACCAGTAGGCTAAAGGTCAACCATAGTTCTGTGGTGATATGATATCCTTAACCCTACTGTGACCCATAGCCCCAACGCAGGGTTTGATGGGGCTATGGGCCGACCAGGGCTTCTGTATCGGGTATCAAACCAAGTTCTAGTTGGTAACATATTTGGCCTTTTGTTGTCCATGTATTTTTGGCTTATTGTTGAATACTAAAACAGTATTATATTCTTACTCTAAACTCATTCTCTGTTTTACCGACAAGATAAAGTCTCATTTTGTTCTTAAATAACTGAGACATAATGGCTATGATGCTGATTGGCCAGTAGCTGGCACAGAGGTCTGGCTGGGGCACAATACAAGGAAGTGGCTGTGCAGACAGAGACAGAGACAGGGATAGGGAGGAGTAGTAGTGTAGTAGTGTAGTAGTGGAGAGAGAGAGAGAGAGAGAGAGAGAGAGAGAGAGAGAGAGAGAGAGAGAGCGAGAGAGAGAGCGAGGGAGAGAGAGAGAGAGGGAGAGAGAGAGAGAGAGATATAGCGAGAGAGAGAGAGAAAGAGAGAGATGTTGTAATGTAGTGTAGAGAGAGGCATTGTAAATACAACCCATATTTATGTTTATTTTTTTCCCTTTTGTACTTGAACTATTTGCACATAATTATGACATTTGAAATGTCTTTATTCTTTTGTAACTTTTGTGAGTGTAATGTTTACTGTACATTTTTATTGTTTATTTCAGTTTTGTTCATTATCTATTTCACTTGCTTTGGCAATGTTAACATATGTTACTGTCTCAGTGGAGGGCCACAAAGCTTGACTGGGAAGCCAACCTACACTCAGTATACAGTAGTCCACCCATCACAGAATGTAATGTTGACTTGCACATAATTCTGTGTTCTACAGGGCATTCTAGTCATTCTAATTCTATGTTCTACAGGGCATTCTAGTCATTCTAATTCTATGTTCTCCAGGGCATTCTAGACATACTAATTCTATGTTCTACAGGGCATTCTAGTCATTCTAATTCTATGTTCTACAGGGCATTCTAGTCATTCTAATTCTATGTTCTACAGGGCATTCTAGTCATTCTAATTCTATGTTCTCCAGGGCATTCTAGACATACTAATTCTATGTTCTACAGGGCATTCTAGTCATTCTAATTCTATGTTCTACAGGGCATTCTAGTCATTCTAATTCTATGTTCTCCAGGGCATTCTAGTCATTCTAATTCTATGTTCTACAGGGCATTCTAGTCATTCTAATTCTATGTTCTACAGGGCATTCTAGTCATTATAAATCTATAGTCTACTACTAGAGTATTGGCCGTGTCCACTGGTCAGACGGGCCGGCCGCCGTGGTGCTTCTTGCTGTGTCCGCCAGCAGCCCATACACACAGAAAGTACCCGTGTCCCCCTTAGCTCCGATTGGACAGTTTGGTCAGGCTGCCTTGGAATGCTGAGGCAGATTGTGGTGTGTGAGCTCCTTACAGAACGGAATGGAGAGAGAGAGAGTTTTCATTCATCCTGTTCCCCGAGCTTTGTTAAGAACACACAGCTTGTGTTCCAAATGGAACCCTGTTTCCTATATAGTGCACTGCTTTTGACCAGGACCCAGAGATATTGTGCCCTACTTTAGACCAGCACCTGTCCATGGGCAGTACGTCTCATACAAGGCTACTTAGAAAGGGACTAGGGTGCCGTTTGGGATGCAGACATAGCGAAGCATCATGGACCAGCACACATTGTGCCCTCAATACTTCTGGAACAGATGACTCTGTTTATAATAACATTCATATGCCTAAATTAACTTTTTGTTGTCATGTTGTGCTTTATAATGTCATTGTGAACATGATGAACAAGCCGTTTCTTCAGTAAATGTGCTCTCAGTGTAGAGCCCCTCTCATCCGACATGCATCTGTGGAAAAAAGGGCCATTTTATTCATCATTAAACGTCAGGGAGTTCCAACCTGAACGTCCTCAGAGATCAGTCCTACTCCATGGTCATCATGTTTCATAGCACCCTAGTGGTGGGTGCTGTTCTAAGCTGATGGGCCATTCAGTGTTCTGGCTCACTGCTCTCATCTAACTGATGCACTACCCTTCAGTCATGGGGTCTATCTCAATACTCTAGAAGTGGCTTCCTCTTCTCGTCTCCTTTCCCCCATGTACTCTGATGAGCTGAACGAGGACAGGAGACTTTTAGTAGGCTGTGTAATAGGCAGCCATCCTTCATATTGCTTTGACACATCCTGTGTTTTCAGATCAGTAGAACCCTCAGTGGAGAAGGTTCTACCTGGAACCAAAATGGTTCTAACTGGAACCTAAATGGTTCTACCTGGAACCAAAACGGTTCTACCAGGAACCAAAAGGGTTATAATTGGGTCTAATCAGCAGGGGTCTAATCAGCAGGGTTCTAATCAGCAGGGGTCTAATCAGAAGGGTTCTAATCAGCAGAGGTCTAATCAGCAGTTGTCTAATCAGCAGGGTTCTAATCAGCAGGGTTCTAATCAGCAGGGTTCTAATCAGTAGAGGTCTAATCAGCAGGGTTCTAATCAGCAGAGGTCTAATCAGCAGAGGTCTAATCAGCAGAGGTCTAATCAGCAGGGTTCTAATCAGCAGGGTTCTAATCAGCAGTGGTCTAATCAGCAGGGTTCTAATCAGCAGAGGTCTAATCAGTAGAGGTCTAATCAGCAGGGTTCTAATTAGCAGGGTTCTAATCAGCAGTGGTCTAATCAGCAGGGTTCTAATCAGCAGGGTTCTAATCAGCAGAGGTCTAATCAGCAGAGGTCTAATCAGCAGGGTTCTAATCAGCAGGGTTCTAATCAGCAGAGGTCTAATCAGCAGGGTTCTAATCAGCAGAGGTCTAATCAGCAGGGTTCTAATCAGCAGGGTTCTAATCAGCAGGGGTCTAATCAGCAGGGTTCTAATCAGCAGGGTTCTAATCAGCAGGGTTCTAATCAGCAGGGGTCTAATCAGCAGGGTTCTAATCAGCAGTGGTCTAATCAGCAGGGTTCTAAGCAGCTGAGTTCTAATCAGCAGGGTTCTAATCAGCTGAGTTCTAATCAGCAGTGATCATTGAGATTGACATTGACATCATTGACATCAGTAGACTTTATTCACTGCTCTGTTCGTCCGTCCTGTTTGTTTCTCTGCTGCAATTGGACTTGAAGCATCTGCTGTTGGCAGCTTGGAAAATTAGTTCATTATTTATTTATTATTATTTAGTTTATTTATTGACTTGAAGCATGAGGCAGATCCATGGCCTGAGGGGATGTTCATGGGGGCACACACACACACCATCCAAACACTTGCCTTCTGAGATTAGATTAGATTAGAGACCTAGATTGTGTTCAGTAGGACACACTATAACTACATTTGTTAACGGGAATACAAGTACTTGGTTCAAATCTTCTTTGACAACTTCAGGTAGTATCTCCCCGACAGGACACGACGCTGATTGCTGAAATATGGAAACCTTTGTCCTCTATCCTGCTCAGCCTCGTCAATAATACCCTTTCAGTTTGATACTGATACACACAAAGAAATAAGTCATTCAAAAGAGCTGGCCTTGCTTCCATTAAACTGGATCGAACTGCTCAGTTTTTCATTAGAGTTGGATGGGTTTACTCTTACCACTCCAATACTCTAAGACACATGAGCCCCAGAGAGCTATATAGCACTTATAGACATATATATCTCGTTGTATAGCTCTTATAGACATATCAACAGTGGGGCAAAAAAGTATTTAGTCAGCCACCAATTGTGCAAGTTCTCCCACTTAAAAAGATGAGAGAGGCCTGTAATTTTCATCATAGGTACACTTCAACTTTGACAGACAGAATGAGGAAAAAAATTCCAGAAAATCACATTGTAGGATTTTTAATCCAACAGTTTGAGAATGAACAAAATATTACTTTTCACAAAGTCTGCTGCCTCAGTTTGTATGATTGCAATTTGCATATACTCCAGAATGTTATGAAGAGTGATCAGATTAATTTAAATTAATTGCAAAGTCCCTCTTTGCCATGCAAACATTTCCACTGAATTTCAGCCCTGCCACAAAAGGACCAGCTGACATCATGTCAGTGATTCTCTTGTTAACACAGGTGTGTGTTCAAATCAAATTTATTTATATAGCCCTTCTTAGATCAGCTGATTTTTTAACCTTTATTTAACTAGGGAAGTCAGTTACGAACAAATTCTAATTTAGAATTACGGTCTAGGAACAGTAAGTTAACTGTCTGTTCAGGGGCAGAACGACAGATTTCTACCTTGTCAGCTCGGGGATATGAACTTGCAACCTTTTGGTTACTAGTCCAATGCTCTAACCACTAGGCTACCCTGCCGCCCCGTTTATCAAAGTGCTGTACAGAAACCCAGGCTAAAACCCTAAACAGGAAGCAATGCAGGTGTATAAGCACGGTGGCTAGGAAAAACTCTCTAGAAAGGCCAAAACCTAGGAAGAAACCTAGAAAGGAACCAGGCTATGAGGGGTGGCCAGTCCTCTTCTGGCTGTGCCGGGTGGAGATTATAACAGAACATGGCCAAGATGTTCAAATGTTCATAAATGACCAGCATGGTCAAATAATAATAACCACAGTAGTTGTCGAGGGTGCAACAGGTCAGCACCTAATGAGTAAATGTGAGTTGGCTTTTTATAGCCGGTAATTAAGAGTGTCTCTACCACTCCTGCTGTCTCTAGAGAGTTGAAAACACCAGGTCTGGGACAGGTAGCACGTCCGGTGAACAGTTGAAACTGGAGCAGCAGCACGACCAGGTGGACTGGGGACAGCAAGGAGTCATCATGCCAAGCCTACTACTGTTGTGTCGCCCGCAAACTTGATGATTGAGTTGGAGTCGTGCGTTGCCACGCAGTCGTGGGTGAACAGGGAGTACAGGAGAGGGCTCAGAACGCACCCTTGTGGGGCCCCAGTGTTGAGGATCAGCGGGGTGGAGATGTTGTTACCTACCCTCACCACCTGGGGGCGGCCCGTCAGGAAGTCCAGTACCCAGTTGCACAGGGCAGGGTCGAGACCCAGGGTCTCGAGCTTGATGACGAGTTTGGAGGGTACTATGGTGTTAAATGCTGAGCTGTAGTCGATGAACAGCATTCTCACATAGGTATTCCTCTTGTCCAGATGGGTTAGGTGGGTTAGGGGCCGTGTGCAGTGTGGTTGAGATTGCATCGTCTGTGGACATATTTGGGCGGTAAGCAAATTGGAATGGGTCTAGGGTGTCAGGTAGGGTGGAGGTGATATGGTCCTTGACTAATCTCTCAAAGCACTTCATGATGACGGAAGTGAGTGCTACGGGGCGGTAGTCGTTTATCTCAGTTACCTTAGGTTTCTTGGGAACAGGAACAATGGTGGCCCTCTTGAAGCATGTGGGAACAGCAGACTGGGATAGGGATTGATTGAATATGTCCGTAAACACACCAGCCAGCTGGTCTGCGCATGCTCTGAGGGCGCGGCTGGGGATGCCGTCTGGGCCTGCAGCCTTGCGAGGGTTAACACGTTTAAATGTTTTACTCACCTCGGCTGCAGTGAAGGAGAGTCCGCATGTTTTGGTTGCGGGTCGTGTCAGTGGCACTGTATTGTCCTCAAAGCGGGCAAAAAGTTATTTAGTCTGCCTGTGAGCAAGGCATCCTGGTCCGTGACTGGGCTGGTTTTCTTTTTGTAATCTGTGATTGACTGTAGAGCATAGTGATGGCTGACAGAGCATAGTGATGGCTGACAGAGCATAGTGATGGCTGACAGAGCATAGTGATGGCTGATAGAGCATAGTGGTGGCTGACAGAGCATAGTGATGGCTGACAGAGCATAGTGATGGCTGACAGCATAGTGATGGCTGACAGAGCATAGTGATGGCTGACAGAGCATATTGATGGCTGACAGAGCATAGTGGTGGCTGATAGAGCATAGTGATGGCTGACAGAGCATAGTGATGGCTGCGTCATTTTATGGATATGGTTGTAAACGTTAAGGACTTGGGAGATTTTTCAGGATAAAAAATACATGTAATGGAACTAAGCACACAATCCTAGAGGAAAACCTGGTTCCGTCTGCTTTCCACCAGACACTGGGAGATGAATTCACCTTTCAGCAGGACAATAACCTAAAACACAAGGCCAAATCTACACTGGAGTTGCTTACCAAGAAGACAGTGAATGTTCCCGAGTGGCCGAGTTACAGTTTTGGCTTAAATATACTTGAAAATCTACGGCAAAACCTGGAAATGGTTGTCTAGCAATGATCAACAACCAATTTGAAGAGCTTGAAGAATTATGGGTAAATGTTGCACTATCCAGGTGTGGAATTGCTCTCAGAAACCCAGAAAGACTCACAGCTGTAATCACTGTCAAAGGTGCTTCTATATGTAAATAACGTATTTATGCATTTCAATTTCAATAAATTTGCTAAGATTTCTTAAAGCATGTTTTCACTTTGTCATTATGGGGTATTATGTGTAGATGGGTGAGAGAGAAAAATACATTTAATCCATTTTGAATTGAGGTTGTAACACAACAACATGTAGATTAAGTCAAGGGGTGTGAATACTGTCTGAAGGCCCTGTAGCTTGATTAAAATAACTACATGAAGTACTGAAGGAGATTCCCCAGAGGCTTGTTGAGTGTGTTCCTGTTAAATCATTCAAACCCTCTCCACCCTAACCCAATCCTGACTGGTATGTTTTCTCCTTCTCTCTCCACTCTAACCCAATCCTGACTGGTATGTTTTCTCCTTCTCTCTCCACCCTAACCCAATCCTGACTGGTATGTTTTCTCCTTCTCTCTCCACCCTAACCCAATCCTGACTGGTATGTTTTCTCCTTCTCTCTCCACCCTAACCCAATCCTGACTGGTATGTTTTCTCCTTCTCTCTCCACCCTAACCCAATCCTGACTGGTATGTTTTCTCCTTCTATCCTCTCCACCCTAACCCAATCCTGACTGGTATGTTTTCGCCTTCTATCCTCTCCACCCTAACCCAATCCTGACTGGTATGTTTTCTCCTTCTCTGTCCACCCTAACCCAATCCTGACTGGTATGTTTTCTCCTTCTCTCTCCACCCTAACCCAATCCTGACTGGTATGTTTTCTCCTTCTATCCTCTCCACCCTAACCCAATCCTGACTGGTATGTTTTCTCCTTCTCTCTCCACCCTAACCCAATCCTGACTGGTATGTTTTCTCCTATCCTCTCCACCCTAACCCAATCCTGACTGGTATGTTTTCTCCTTCTCTGTCCACCCTAACCCAATCCTGACTGGTATGTTTTCTCCTTCTATCCTCTCCACCCTAACCCAATCCTGACTGGTATGTTTTCTCCTATCCTCTCCACCCTAACCCAATCCTGACTGGTATGTTTTCTCCTATCCTCTCCACCCTAACCCAATCCTGACTGGTATGCTTTCTCCTTCTATCCTCTCCACCCTAACCCAATCCTGACTGGTATGTTTTCTCCTTCTATCCTCTCCACCCTAACCCAATCCTGACTGGTATGTTTTCTCCTTCTAGGGCAGAAAAAACTGAAGTGTTAAGCGATGATCTTCTGCAGGTAAATAAGTGTGTGTGTGTGTGTGTGTGTGTGTGCGTGCATGCCTGCCTGTTTGTGTGTGTGTGTGTGTGTGTGTGTGTGTGCATGCCTGCCTGTTTGTGTGTGTGTGTGTGTGTGTGTGTGTGTGTGTGTGCGTGCCTGTGTGTGTGTGTGCATGCCTGCCTGTTTGTGTGTGTGTGTGTGTGTGTGTGTGTGTGTGTGCGTGCCTGTGTGTGTGTGTGCATGCCTGCCTGTTTGTGTGTGTGTGTGATTTCTGACCTTCTTGTTAGCATAGTGTCTGATACGTGTTGCTGTGCTGGTCTAGGTGGAGAAGCGGTTGGACCTGGTCAAACAGGTGACCCACAGCACTCACAAGAAGCTGACCGCCTGCCTGCAGGGCCAGCAAGGGGCTGAAGAGAGAGAGAAGAAATCCGTCAAGTCTCCCTCGGTAAGGACCTATCAGATTCTTGTTTATTCAATGTGTCAGTGAGTTTCTGTCTGTCCTATTCAAATTAACCAGGAATAAATAAAAGTCCATAATATCCCCATTCACGGTGACAGAGGAACATGTTCTGCTACCTTGTGCGGTGATATGGCATGGTATGGTGATATGGTATGGTGATATGATGTGGTATGGTGATATGATATGGTGATATGATATGTTATGGTGATATGATATGGTATGATGATATGGTATGGTGATATGATATGGTATGGTGATATGGTATAGTGATATGATATGGTATGGTGATATGATATGGTATGGTGATATGGTATGGTGATATAATATGGTATAGTGATATGATATGGTATGGTGATATGGTATGGTATGATGATATAATATGGTATGATATAATATGGTATGATATAATATGGTATGATATAATATGGTATGATATGGTATGATATGATATGGTATGATGATATGATATGATATGGTATGATATGGTATGATATGGTATGATATAATATGATATGGTATGGTATGATATGGTATGATATTATATGGTATGATATAATATGGTATGATATGATATGGTATGGTATGGTATGATATGGTATGGTGATATGATATGGTATGATGATATGATATGGCATGGTGATATGATGTGGTATGATATGATGATATGATATGATGATATGATATGGTGTGGTGATATGATATGGTGATATGGTGTGGTGATATGATATGGTGATATGATATGGTGTGGTGATATGATATGGTTATATGGTATGATATGATATGATGATATGATATGGTATGGTGATATGATGTGGTATGATATGATGATATGATATGATGATATGATATGGTGTGGTGATATGATATGATATGGTGATATGGTATGATATGATATGATGATATGATATGGTATGATATGATATGGTATGATATGATATGATGATATGATATGGTGATATGGTATGATATGATATGGTGATATGATATGGTATGATATGATATGATGATATGATATGGTATGATGATATGATATGGTATGATATGGTATGGTGATATGATATGGTGATATGATATGGTGTGGTGATATGATATGGTGATATGGTATGATATGATATGATGTTATGATATGGTATGATATGATGATATGATATGGTATGATATGATATGATGATATGATATGGTGATATGGTATGATATGATATGGTGATATGATATGGTATGATATGATATGATGATATGATATGGTATGATGATATGATATGGTATGATATGATATGATATGGTATGATGATATGATATGGTATGATGATATGATATGGTGATATGATATGGTGATATGGTATGGTGATATGATATGGTGATATGATATGATATGGTGATATGATATGGTGATATGATATGGTGATATGTTATGGTGATATGATATGGTGATATGGTGTGGTGATATGATATGATATACCGTATGTTAATACTTGCTGTCTTGTATCAGAAAAAGCTTCCACTAACCATCCTGGCACAATGTATGGTAGAAGGAGCTGCTGTGTTGGGGGACGACTCTCTACTAGGGTGAGTCCCTGTATACGCACTTACACACTCACTCACTCACTCACTCACTCACTCACTCACTCACTCACTCACTCACTCACTCACACACCTTTTTAATGTTGATTCTGCCATAATTCCACTCTGTCCTCTTTGACCTTGTTCTCTATCTGATGCATTCTGATTAGCTGAAGCCGGGTCCGAGCTGATGTGATTGGCTATGGCTGCGTCCTATCTGACGTTGTGATTGCTTGTGGCCGGGTCCTAGCTGATGTTGTGATTGACTGGGACCTACCTGACATTGTGATTGGCTGTGGCAGGGACCCATCTGATGTTTTGATTGGCTCTGTTCCCCTGACAGGAAGATGCTGAACCTGTGTGGGGAGACAGAGGAGAAGCTGGCCCAGGAACTGATTCAGTTTGAGTTCCAGATAGAGAAAGATGTGGTGGAGCCTCTCTATGAGCTGGCTGAGGTGAGTCATATTGGCTCTATGATGAGGTGAGTCATATTGTCTCTGATGAATTGAGTCATACTGTCCCTATGATGAGGTGAGTCCTACTGGCTCTATGGTGAGGTGAGTCCTACTGGCTCTATGGTGAGGTGAGTCCTACTGTCCCTATGATGAGGTGAGTCCTACTGTCACTATGATGAGGTGAGTCCTACTGGCTCTATGATGAGGTGAGTCCTACTGTCACTATGATGAGGTGAGTCCTACTGTCTCTATGATGAGGTGAGTCTTACTGTCACTATGATGAGGTGAGTCCTACTGTCACTATGATGAGGTGAGTCCTACTGTCTCTATGATGAGGTGAGTCCTACTGTCTCTATGATGAGGTGAGCCATACTGTCTCTATGCTGAGGTGAGTCCTACTGTCTCTATGATGAGGTGAGTCCTACTGTCTCTATGATGAGGTGAGTCCTACTGTCACTATGATGACGTGAGTCCTACTGTCCCTATGATGAGGTGAGCCATACTGTCTCTATGATGAGGTGAGTCCTACTGTCTCTATGCTGAGCTGAGTCCTACTGTCCCTATGATGAGGTGAGCCATACTGTCTCTATGCTGAGGTGAGTCCTACTGTCCCTATGATGAGGTGAGTCCTACTGTCTCTATGATGAGGTGAGTCCTACTGTCCCTATGATGAGGTGAGTCCTACTGTCCCTATGATGAGGTGAGTCATACTGTCTCTATGATGAGGTGAGTCCTACTGTCTCTATGATGAGGTGAGTCCTACTGTCCCTATGATGAGGTGAGTCCTACTGTCTCTATGATGAGGTGAGTCCTACTGGCTCTATGATGAGGTGAGTCCTACTGTCTCTATGATGAGGTGAGTCCTACTGTCACTATGATGAGGTGAGTCCTACTGTCTCTATGATGAGGTGAGTCCTACTGTCTCTATGATGAGGTGAGTCCTACTGTCTCTATGAAGAGGTGAGTCCTACTGTTCCTATGATGAGGTGAGTCCTACTGTCTCTATGAAGAGGTGAGTCCTACTGTTCCTATGATGAGGTGAGTCCTACTGGCTCTATGATGAGGTGAGTCCTACTGTCTCTATGAAGAGGTGAGTCCTACTGGCTCTATGATGAGGTGAGTCCTACTGTCACTATGATGATGTGAGTCCTACTGTCTCTATGATGAGGTGAGTCCTACTGGCTCTATGATGAGGTGAGTCCTACAGTCCCGAGCCATACATTATTTGAAGTTATAATTGTTATAATTGTCTGTCCAGCGGCTGCCCACAACATTCACCATTACTATCTCTGACTGAACATGATTGTTAAGACACAATGTCAGCATGTTCATTATTGTCTATTAACTTCAGCATGGTGGAATATTCCTCCCCAATGTCCACTCCCAGATAACTAGTAGATGACTGAATATAGTGGAGATACATGATAGAGGAGGGTTGATGTGTTCCCTGTCTCTTCCCAGGTGGACATTCCCAACATCCAGAAACAGAGGAAACATTTAGCCAAGCTGGTCCTGGACATGGACTCTGCTCGCACACGGTGAGGGATGGACTGTTAACATACAGGCTGGGACCTGATGCCCTCTTCACTGGTCTTCACCGCTTAAAGACATGCTCACGTTTAGAATAATGCTTAGACCAGCATGTTCCTTCCCTCAGTGTCTGTGTGTCTCAAGTCGCGCCTAATCCCTATATAGTGTGCACTACTGGTTCAGAAGTAGTGCACTATATAACGTGGAATAGGATGCCTTTTGGGATGCTGTCTCCTAAACTCTTCTTCTGTCTCCTCCTTAACCTGTAGGTTTCACCAGTCGTCAAGTCCTCCAGTCACCCTAGCAACCTGCAGGCGGGCGGGGCCAAGGGGGAGGCCCTCAGAGAGGAGATGGAAGAGGCAGCCAATAGGATGGAGATCTGCAGGGTGAGTCACAGGGTTCTAGAGGTTCAGGCTCCTCCTCCTTCACCAACTGTAAACCCCTCCCACACACCATGAAACTACATTAACCACTACAAGGTTACATACTGTATTAACCACTACAAGGTTACAGGCTGTATTAAGGTTACAGACTGTATTAACCACTAAAAGGTTACAGACTGTATTAAGGTTACAGACTGTATTAACCACTACAAGGTTACAGGCTGTATTAACCACTACAATGTTACAGACTGTATTAACCACTACAAGGTTACAGGCTGTATTAACCACTACAAGGTTACAGACTGTATTAAGGTTACATACTGTATTAACCACTACAAGGTTACATACTGTATTAACCACTACAAGGTTACATACTGTATTAACCACTACAAGGTTACAGGCTGTATTAACCACTACAAGGTTACATACTGTATTAACCACTACAAGGTTACATACTGTATTAACCACTACAAGGTTACAGACTGTATTAAGGTTACATACTGTATTAACCACTACAAGGTTACATACTGTATTAACCACTACAAGGTTACATACTGTATTAACCACTACAAGGTTACAGGCTGTATTAACCACTACAAGGTTACATACTGTATTAACCACTACAAGGTTACATACTGTATTAACCACTACAAGGTTACAGACTGTATTAAGGTTACATACTGTATTAACCACTACAAGGTTACATACTGTATTAACCACTACAAGGTTACATACTGTATTAACCACTACAAGGTTACAGACTGTATTAAGGTTACATACTGTATTAACCACTACAAGGTTACATACTGTATTAACCACTACAAGGTTACATACTGTATTAACCACTACAAGGTTACATACTGTATTAACCACTACAAGGTTACATACTGTATTAACCACTACAAGGTTACAGGCTGTATTAACCACTACAAGGTTACATACTGTATTAACCACTACAAGGTTACATACTGTATTAACCACTACAAGGTTACATACTGTATTAACCACTACAAGGTTACAGGCTGTATTAACCACTACAAGGTTACATACTGTATTAACCACTACACGGTTACATACTGTATTAACCACTACAAGGTTCCAGGCTGTATTAAGGTTACATACTGTATTAACCACTACAAGGTTACATACTGTATTAACCACTACAAGGTTACATACTGTATTAACCACTACAAGGTTACATACTGTATTAACCACTACAAGGTTACAGGCTGTATTAACCACTACAAGGTTACATACTGTATTAACCACTACAAGGTTACATACTGTATTAACCACTACAAGGTTACAGACTGTATTAAGGTTACATACTGTATTAACCACTACAAGGTTACATACTGTATTAACCACTACAAGGTTACATACTGTATTAACCACTACAAGGTTACAGACTGTATTAAGGTTACATACTGTATTAACCACTACAAGGTTACATACTGTATTAACCACTACAAGGTTACATACTGTATTAACCACTACAAGGTTACAGGCTGTATTAACCACTACAAGGTTACATACTGTATTAACCACTACAAGGTTCCAGGCTGTATTAAGGTTACATACTGTATTAACCACTACAAGGTTACATACTGTATTAACCACTACAAGGTTACATACTGTATTAACCACTACAAGGTTACAGGCTGTATTAACCACTACAAGGTTACATACTGTATTAACCACTACAAGGTTACATACTGTATTAACCACTACAAGGTTACAGGCTGTATTAAGGTTACATACTGTATTAACCACTACAAGGTTACAGACTGTATTAACCACTACAATGTTACAGACTGTATTAAGGTTACAGACTGTATTAACCACTACAAGGTTACAGACTGTATTAACCACTACAAGGCTACAGGCTGTATTAAGGTTACAGGCTGTATTAAGGTTACAGACTGTATTAAGGTTACAGACTGTATTAACCACTACAAGGTTACAGGCTGTATTAACCACTACAAGGTTACAGGCTGTATTAACCACTACAATGTTACAGGCTGTATTAAGGTTACAGACTGTATTAACCACTACAAGGTTACAGACTGTATTAACCACTACAAGGTTACAGGCTGTATTAAGGTTACAGACTGTATTAACCACTACAAGGTTACAGACTGTATTAAGGTTACAGACTGTATTAACCACTACAAGGTTACAGGCTGTATTAACCACTACAAGGTTACAGGCTGTATTAACCACTACAATGTTACAGACTGTATTAAGGTTACAGACTGTATTAACCACTACAAGGTTACAGACTGTATTAACCACTACAAGGTTACAGGCTGTATTAAGGTTACAGACTGTATTAACCACTACAAGGTTACAGACTGTATTAAGGTTACAGACTGTATTAACCACTACAATGTTACAGACTGTATTAACCACTACAATGTTACAGACTGTATTAACCACTACAAGGTTACAGACTGTATTAAGGTTACAGACTGTATTAACCACTACAAGGTTACAGACTGTATTAACCACTACAAGGTTACAGACTGTATTAACCACTACAAGGTTACAGACTGTATTAAGGTTACAGACTGTATTACGGTTACAGACTGTATTAACCACTACAAGGTTACAGACTGTATTAACCACTACAAGGTTACAGGCTGTATTAAGGTTACAGGCTGTATTAACCACTACAAGGTTACAGGCTGTATTAAGGTTACATACTGTATTAACCACTACAAGGTTACATACTGTATTAACCACTACAAGGTTACAGGCTGTATTAACCACTACAAGGTTACAGGCTGTATTAAGGTTACAGGCTGTATTAACCACTACAAGGTTACAGACTGTATTAAGGTTACAGACTGTATTAACCACTACAAGGTTACAGGCTGTATTAACCACTACAAGGTTACAGACTGTATTAACCACTACAAGGTTACAGACTGTATTAACCACTACAAGGTTACAGGCTGTATTAAGGTTACAGACTGTATTAACCACTACAAGGTTACAGGCTGTATTAAGGTTACAGGCTGTATTAACCACTACAAGGTTACAGGCTGTATTAAGGTTACAGGCTGTATTAACCACTACAAGGTTACAGACTGTATTAACCACTACAAGGTTACAGACTGTATTAACCACTACAAGGTTACAGACTGTATTAAGGTTACAGGCTGTATTAACCACTACAAGGTTACAGGCTGTATTAAGGTTACAGACTGTATTAACCACTACAAGGTTACAGGCTGTATTAAGGTTACAGACTGTATTAACCACTACAAGGTTACAGACTGTATTAACCACTACAAGGTTACAGGCTGTATTAACCACTACAAGGTTACAGGCTGTATTAACCACTACAAGGTTACAGGCTGTATTAAGGTTACAGGCTGTATTAACCACTACAAGGTTACAGGCTGTATTAACCACTACAAGGTTACAGACTGTATTAACCACTACAAGGTTACAGACTGTATTAAGGTTACAGACTGTATTAACCACTACAAGGTTACAGGCTGTATTAACCACTACAAGGTTACAGACTGTGTTAACCACTACAAGGTTACAGGCTGTATTAAGGTTACAGACTGTATTAAGGTTACAGACTGTATTAACCACTACAAGGTTACAGACTGTATTAACCACTACAATGTTACAGACTGTATTAACCACTACAAGGTTACAGGCTGTATTAACCACTACAATGTTACAGACTGTATTAACCACTACAAGGTTACAGACTGTATTAAGGTTACAGACTGTATTAACCACTACAAGGTTACAGACTGTATTAAGGTTACATACTGTATTAACCACTACAATGTTACAGACTGTATTAACCACTACAAGGTTACAGGCTGTATTAACCACTACAATGTTACAGACTTTATTAAGGTTAAAGGCTGTATTAAGGTTTCAGCCATCAATAAGGTTAAAGGTCATTTCTTATTCTCTCTTCCAGGATCAACTATCAGCTGATATGTATAATTTTGTGGCCAAAGAAATAGACTATGCAAACTACTTCCAGACGGTTAGTACCTTTTCTGTATCATCGCATTTGTCCTTCAGATGACATTGACTCTCTTTACAGTCATATTGCTGAGCGACTGTTTACACCTCACCTTTTTACCCCTCTGTCCTTCTGTGTCTCTCTGTCCTTCTGTTTCCCTCTGTCCTTCTGTCACCCTCTGTCCTTCTGTGTCCCTCTGTCCTTCTGTCACCCTCTGTCCCTCTGTCACCCTCTGTCCCTCTGTCCTTCTGTCACCCTCTGTCCCTCTGTGTCTCTCTGTCCTTCTGTCACCCTCTGTCCCTCTGTGTCCCTCTGTCCTTCTGTCACCCTCTGTCCCTCTGTGTCCCTCTGTCCTTCTGTCACCCTCTGTCCTTCTGTGTCTCTCTGTCCTTCTGTCACCCTCTGTCCCTCTGTTTCTCTCTGTCCTTCTGTCACCCTCTGTCCTTCTGTGTCTCTCTGTCCTTCTGTCACCCTCTGTCCTTCTGTGTCTCTCTGTCTCCCTCTCTTTCCTTAAGTGTCTCGCTGTCCCCCTCTCTGTCCCTGTGTCTCTGTCCCTCTCTCTGTCCTTCTGTGTCTCTCTGTCCCCCTCTCTGTCCCTGTGTCTCTGTCCCCCTCTCTGTCCCTGTGTCTCTGTCCATGTGTCTCTGTCCCCCTCTCTGTCCCTGTGTCTCTGTCCCCCTCTCCTTCCCTGTGTCTCTGTCCCCCTCTCCTTCCCTGTGTCTCTGTCCCCCTCTCCTTCCCTGTGTCTCTGTCCCCCTCTCTGTCCCTGTCTCTGTCCCCCTCTCCTTCCCTGTGTCTCTGTCTCCCTCTCTGTCCCCCCTCTCTGTCCCCCTCTCTGTCCCTGTGTCTCTGTCCCCCTCTCTGTCCATGTGTCTCTGTGTGTCTCCCTGTAGCTCATAGAGATCCAGGCAGAATATCACAGGAAGTCTCTAGAGATCCTCCAGAGTGTCCTGCCCACCATTAAGGCTCACCAGGGTGAGTAATGTGTGTGTGTGTGTGTGTGTGTGTGTGTGTGTGTGTGTGTGTGTGTGTGTGTGTGTGTGTGTGTGTGTGTGTGTGTGTGTGTGTGTGTGTGTGTGTGTGTGTGTGTGTGTGTGTGTGTGTGTGTGTGTGTGTGTGTGTGTGTGTGTGTGTGTGTGTGTGTGTGTGTGTGTGAGAGAGAGAGCCCGTCCATGCCTGCACATGTACACATGCCTGTCTGCTCCTCGTGTGTCTAACTGTTGTATAATGTGTTGTCCTGCCACAGAGGCATGGGTGGAGAAGCCCTCGTATGGCAAGGCCCTGGAGGAACACCTGACCATCAGCAGCAGAGATCGCCTTCCCCATCGAGGCTTGTGTCACGATGCTGCTGGAGTGTGGCATGCAGGAGGAGGTATAGGAAAAGATGAAGCCTGCTTTACAATAAGTTTCCCAGACCCAGATGAAGCCTACCCTAACAATAAGTTTCCCAGACCCAGATGAAGCCTTTCCCCAGACCCAGATGAAGCCGACTTAACCGTTTCCCAGACCCAGATGAACACCCTAACAATAAGTTTCCCAGACCCAGATGAAGCCTACTTAACAATAAGTTTCCCAGACCCAGATGAAGCCTACTTAACAATAAGTTTCCCAGACCCAGATGAAGCCTACCTAACAATAACAATAAGTTTAACAATAAGTTTCCCAGACCCAGATGAAGCCTACTTAACAATAAGTTTCCCAGACCCAGATGAAGCCTACTTAACAATAAGTTTCCCAGACCCAGATGAAGCCTACTTAACAATAAGTTTCCCAGACCCAGATGAAGCCTACTTAACAATAAGTTTCCCAGACCCAGATGAAGCCTACTTAACAATAAGTTTCCCAGACCCAGATGAAGCCTACTTAACAATAAGTTTCCCAGACCCAGATGAAGCCTACTTAACAATAAGTTTCCCAGACCCAGATGAAGCCTAATTAACAATAAGTTTCCCAGACCCAGATGAAGCCTACTTAACAATAAGTTTCCCAGACCCAGATGAAGCCTACTTAACAATAAGTTTCCCAGACCCAGATGAAGCCTACTTAACAATAAGTTTCCCAGACCCAGATGAAGCCTACTTAACAATACTAAGTTTCCCAGACCCAGATGAAGCCTAATTAACACTACTAAGTTTCCCAGACCCAGATGAAGCCTACTTAACAATAAGTTTCCCAGACCCAGATGAAGCCTACTTAACAATAAGTTTCCCAGACCCAGATGAAGCCTACTTAACAATAAGTTTCCCAGACCCAGATGAAGCCTACTTAACAATAAGTTTCCCAGACCCAGATGAACCTACTAACACTAAGTTTCCCAGACCCAGATGAAGCCTACTTAACAATAAGTTTCCCAGACCCAGATGAAGCCTACTTAACAATAAGTTTCCCAGACCCAGATGAAGCCTAATTAACACTACTAAGTTTCCCAGACCCAGATGAAGCCTACTTAACAATAAGTTTCCCAGACCCAGATGAAGCCTACTTAACAATAAGTTTCCCAGACCCAGATGAAGCCTACTTAACAATAAGTTTCCCAGACCCAGATGAAGCCTACTTAACACTATAAGTTTCCCAGACCCAGATGAAGCCTAATTAACACTACTAAGTTTCCCAGACCCAGATGAAGCCTACTTAAGTTTCCCAGATAAGTTTACTTAACAATAAGTTTCCAGAACCAGATGAAGCCTACTTAACACTAAGTTTCCCAGACCCAGATGAAGCCTACTTAACAATAAGTTTCCCAGACCCAGATGAAGCCTACTTAACACTACTAAGTTTCCCAGACCCAGATGAAGCCTAATTAACACTACTAAGTTTCCCAGACCCAGATGAAGCCTACTTGACAATACGTTTCCCAGACCCAGATGAAGCCTACTTAACAATAAGTTTCCCAGACCCAGATGAAGCCTACTTAACAATAAGTTTCCCAGACCCAGATGAACCTACTTAACACTAAGTTTCCCAGACCCAGATGAAGCCTACTTAACAATAAGTTTCCCAGACCCAGATGAAGCCTACTTAACAATAAGTTTCCCAGACCCAGATGAAGCCTAATTAACACTACTAAGTTTCCCAGACCCAGATGAAGCCTACTTAACAATAAGTTTCCCAGACCCAGATGAAGCCTACTTAACACTAAGTTTCCCAGACCCAGATGAAGCCTACTTAACAATAAGTTTCCCAGACCCAGATGAAGCCTACTTAACACTACTAAGTTTCCCAGACCCAGATGAAGCCTAATTAACACTACTAAGTTTCCCAGACCCAGATGAAGCCTACTTAACAATAAGTTTCCCAGAACCAGATGAAGCCTACTTAACAATAGGTTTCCCAGACCCAGATGAAGCCTACTTAACAATAAGTTTCCCAGACCCAGATGAAGCCTACTTAACAATAAGTTTCCCAGACCCAGATGAAGCCTACATAACAATACGTTTCCCAGACCCAGATGAAGCCTACTTAACACTAAGTTTCCCAGACCCAGATGAAGCCTACTTAACAATACGTTTCCCAGACCCAGATGAAGCCTACTTAACAATAAGTTTCCCAGACCCAGATGAAGCCTACTTAGCAATAAGTTTCCCAGACCCAGATGAAGCCTACTTAACAATAAGTTTCCCAGACCCAGATGAAGCCTACTTAACAATAAGTTTCCCAGACCCAGATGAAGCCTACTTAACAATAAGTTTCCCAGACCCAGATGAAGCCTAATTAACACTACTTCAATAAGTTTCCAGACCCAGATGAAGCCTACTTAAGTTTCCCAGACCCAGATAAGTTTCCCAGACCCAGATGAAGCCTACTTAACACTAAGTTTCCCAGACCCAGATTTCCCAGACCCAGATGAAGCCTACTTAACAATAAGTTTCCCAGACCCAGATGAAGCCTACTTAACAATAAGTTTCCCAGACCCAGATGAAGCCTACTTAACAATAAGTTTCCCAGACCCAGATGAAGCCTACTTAACAATTTCCCAGACCCAGATGAAGCCTACTTAACAATTTTCCCAGACCCAGATGAAGCCTACTTAACAATAAGTTTCCCAGACCCAGATGAAGCCTACTTAACAATAAGTTTCCCAGACCCAGATGAAGCCTACTTAACAATAAGTTTCCCAGACCCAGATGAAGCCTACTTAACAATACGTTTCCCAGACCCAGATGAAGCCTACTTAACAATAAGTTTCCCAGACCCAGATGAAGCCTACTTAACAATAAGTTTCCCAGACCCAGATGAAGCCTAATTAACAATAAGTTTCCCAGACCCAGATGAAGCCTACTTAACAATAAGTTTCCCAGACCCAGATGAAGCCTAATTAACACTACTAAACATTCTGATTACAGAGTAGCGTTAATATAGGATTTAGCCATTAGAGAGTGTTTATTGTAGACAAAGTTACAGTATGTACTGTCTTCCTGACTCCCTGTGTGTGTAGGGTCTGTTCAGAGTGACTCCCTGTCTTCCTGACTCCCTGTGTGTGTAGGGTCTGTTCAGAGTGACTCCCTGTCTCCCTGACTCCCTGTGTGTGTAGGGTCTGTTCAGAGTGACTCCCTGTCTCCCTGACTCCCTGACTCCCTGACTCCCTGTCTCCCTGTCTCCCTGACTCCCTGTCTCCCTGACTCCCTGTCTCCCTGACTTCCTGACTCCCTGTCTCCCTGACTCCCTGTCTTCCTGACTCCCTGTGTGTGTAGGGTCTGTTCAGAGTGACTCCCTGACTCCCTGTCTCCCTGACTCCCTGACTCCCTGTGTGTGTAGGGTCTGTTCAGAGTGACTCCCTCCCTGTCTCCCTGACTCCCTGTGTGTGACTCCCTGTGTGTGTAGGGTCTGTTCAGAGTGACTCCCTGTCTCCCTGACTCCTCCCCTGTCTCCCTGACTCCCTGTCCCTGTGTGTAGGGTCTGTTCAGAGTGACTCCCTGACTCCCTGTGTGTGTAGGGTCTGTTCAGAGTGACTCCCTGTCTTCCTGACTCCCTGTGTGTCTGTTCAGAGGACTCCTGTCTGACTCCCTGTGTGTGTAGGGTGACTCCCTGTCTCCCTGACTCCCTGTGTGTGTAGGGTCTGTTCAGAGTGACTCCCTGTCTCCCTGACTCCCTGACTCCCTGACTCCCTGTCTCCCTGTCTCCCTGTCTCCCTGACTCCCTGTCTCCCTGACTCCCTGTCTCCCTGACTCCCTGACTCCCTGACTCCCTGTCTCCCTGTCTCCCTGACTCCCTGTCTCCCTGACTCCCTGTCTCCCTGACTCCCTGACTCCCTGACTCCCTGTCTCCCTGACTCCCTGACTCCCTGTGTGTGTAGGGTCTGTTCAGAGTGACTCCCTGTCTCCCTGACTCCCTGTGTGTGTAGGGTCTGTTCAGAGTGACTCCCTGTCTCCCTGACTCCCTGACTCCCTGACTCCCTGTCTCCCTGTCTCCCTGTCTCCCTGACTCCCTGTCTCCCTGACTCCCTGTCTTCCTGACTCCCTGTGTGTGTAGGGTCTGTTCAGAGTGACTCCCTGTCTTCCTGACTCCCTGTCTCCCTGACTCCCTGTCTCCCTGTCTCCCTGACTCCCTGACTCCCTGACTCCCTGTCTCCCTGTCTCCCTGTCTCCCTGACTCCCTGTCTCCCTGACTCCCTGTCTCCCTGACTCCCTGTGTGTGTAGGGTCTGTTCAGAGTGACTCCCTGACTCCCTGTGTGTGTAGGGTCTGTTCAGAGTGACTCCCTATCTCCCTGACTCCCTGTGTGTGTAGGGTCTGTTCAGAGTGACTCCCTGACTCCCTGTCTTCCTGTATCCCTGACTCCCTGTGTGTGTAGGGTCTGTTCAGAGTGACTCCCTGACTCCCTGTGTGTGTAGGGTCTGTTCAGAGTGACTCCCTGTCTTCTTGACTCCCTGT
Source organism: Oncorhynchus masou masou (assembly GCF_036934945.1). Taxonomy (NCBI): domain Eukaryota; kingdom Metazoa; phylum Chordata; class Actinopteri; order Salmoniformes; family Salmonidae; genus Oncorhynchus; species Oncorhynchus masou. Next base: position 238,488 of record NW_027013417.1, on the reverse strand, counting down.
GTGTGTAGGGTCTGTTCAGAGTGACTCCCTGTCTCCCTGACTCCCTGTGTGTGTAGGGTCTGTTCAGAGTGACTCCCTGACTCCCTGACTCCCTGTGTGTGTAGGGTCTGTTCAGAGTGACTCCCTGTCTGCCTGACTCCCTGACTCCCTGTGTGTGTAGGGTCTGTTCAGAGTGACTCCCTGACTCCCTGACTCCCTGTGTGTGTAGGGTCTGTTCAGAGTGACTCCCTGTCTCCCTGACTCCCTGTGTGTGTAGGGTCTGTTCAGAGTGACTCCCTGACTCCCTGACTCCCTGTGTGTGTAGGGTCTGTTCAGAGTGACTCCCTGTCTCCCTGACTCCCTGTCTTCCTGACTCCCTGTCTTCCTGACTCCCTGTCTTCCTGACTCCCTGTCTTCCTGACTCCCTGTCTTCCTGACTCCCTGTCTTCTTGACTCCCTGTGTGTGTAGGGTCTGTTCAGAGTGACTCCCTGTCTCCCTGACTCCCTGTCTCCCTGACTCCCTGTCTTCCTGACTCCCTGTCTTCCTGACTCCCTGTCTTCTTGACTCCCTGTCTTCCTGACTCCCTGTCTTCTTGACTCCCTGTGTGTGTAGGGTCTGTTCAGAGTGACTCCCTGTCTCCCTGACTCCCTGTCTCCCTGACTCCCTGTCTTCCTGACTCCCTGTCTTCCTGACTCCCTGTCTTCTTGACTCCCTGTCTTCCTGACTCCCTGTCTTCTTGACTCCCTGTCTTCCTGACTCCCTGTCTTCCTGACTCCCTGACTCCCTGTCTCCCTGTGTGTGGGGTCTGTTCAGAGTGACTCCCTGACTCCCTGACTCCCTGTGTGTGGGGTCTGTTCAGAGTGACTCCCTGACTCCCTGACTCCCTGTGTGTGTAGGGTCTGTTCAGAGTGACTCCCTGTCTTCTTGACTCCCTGTGTGTGTAGGGTCTGTTCAGAGTGACTCCCTGTCTTCTTGACTCCCTGTGTGTGTAGGGTCTGTTCAGAGTGACTCCCTGTCTTCTTGACTCCCTGTGTGTGTAGGGTCTGTTCAGAGTGACTCCCTGTCTTCTTGACTCCCTGTGTGTGTAGGGTCTGTTCAGAGTTGCTCCCTCGGCCTCCAAGCTGAAGAAGCTGAAGGCCTCCCTGGACTGTGGGGTTATGGACGTACAGGAGTATTCAGCTGACCCCCACGCCATCGCAGGTTACCTTACACACACACACACACACACACACACACACACACACACACACACACACACACACACACACACACACACACACACACACACACACACACACAGACACACACACATACACCCACACACACAGACACACCCACCCACCCCCACACACACAGACACACACACACCCACAGACACACACACAAACACACCCACCCACACACCCACCCACACACACAGACACACCCACCCACCCACACATACACCCACACACACACAGATGCACCCACCCACACACACAGACACACACACACCCACACCCACCCACACATACAGACACACCCACCCACACATACACCCACACATACACCCACATATTCAGACACACCCACACATACAGACACACCCACCCACACATACAGACACACCCACCCACACATACAGACACACCCACCCACACACCCACACCCACACACACCCACACACAGTATATGAAAACACTTAAATACACTCCCATGCATAGTATTTGAAATAAGTATTTAAAAATACCCTCAAATATAATTTGATAGACTATTTCGTTTTTACAAATAACCATTAAAATACTCAAAATTCAAAAAAGTATTTTAAAAACTACAGTGTACAGATAAATAAATGCATCATGTAAAGTGTTGGTCCCATGTTTCATGAGCTGAAATTAAAGATCCCAGGAATGTAAAAGATCGCACAAAAAATGTATTTTTCTCAAATTTGTTTACATTGCTGTTAGTGAACATTTCTCCTTTGCCAAGATAATCCATCCACCTGACAGGTGTGGCATATCAAGAAGCTGATTAAACACCATGGTCATTACACAGGTGCACCTTGTGCTGGGAACAATAAAAAGCCACTCTAAAATGTGCAGTTTTGTAACACAACACAATGCCACAGATGTCTCAAATTTCGAGTGAGTGTGCAATTGGCATGCTGACTGCAGGAATGTCCACCAGAGAATTGAATGTTAGTTTCTCTATCATAAGCCGCCCTCCAATAGCGTTTTAGTGAATTTGGAAATATGTCCAACCGGCTTCACAAACGCAGACCATTTGTACGCCGTTGTGTGGGCGAGTAGTTCGCTGATGTCAACGTTGTGAACAGAGGTCCCCATGGTGGCGTTGGGGTTATGGTATGGGCAGACATTAGCTACAGACAACGAACACAATTGCATTGTACCCATAGCAATTTGAATGTACAGGGATACCGGGGCAAGATCTTGAGGCCCATTGTCTTGCCATTCATCCAACCACCATCCCCTCATGTTTCAGCATGATAATGCACAGCCCCATGTTGCAAGGACCTGTAGACCATTCTGAAAATGTCCCAGTTCTTCCATGGCCTGAGTACTCACCGGACATGTCACCCACTGAGCATGTTGGTGATGCTCTACGACAGCGCGTTCCAGTTCCCGCCAATATCCAGCAACTTTGCACAGCCACTGAAGAGAAGTGGGACAATATTCCACGGGCCACAACCAACAGCCTGATCAACTCTATGTGAAGGTGTGTCGCGCTGCATGAGGCCAATGGTCCCACCAGATACTGGTTTTCTGATCCACTCCCCCAATTTTTTTTTTAACGGTATCTGTGACCAACAGATGCATATGTGTATTCCCAGTCATGTGACATCCATAGATTAGGGCCTAATGAATTTATTTAAATTGACCGATTTCCTCATATTAACTGTAACTCAGTAAAATCTTTGAAATGATTGCAGGTTACGTTTATATTTTTGTTCAGTATAGATACTTAAATACACAGGTATTTGAACCCAGGTCTGACACGCACATGCACACGCACACACCATAGCAGATTAATTCACACCCCTGCACGCCTCTTACCTCTCTCTCTGGCTCAGGTCCTGGTCTCCATAACAACGATACTTTAGCTAGCTCCATTGTCTATATATAACCATTAGATATGACTCAGCTTTCAGGAGATTCACGCCTCCAGACATACATACATCAATGTTCAGGTCAACACAATCAAGGCTTCTTGTGTTTGTGGAAGACTGTTGTCTTTCACACCTTGTTGCCTATTTCCTTGTTGCCTATTTCCTTGTTGCCTATTTCCTTTACACCTCGTTGCCTAATTCCAATCAAGGCTTCTTGTGTTTGTGGAAGACTGTTGTCTTTCACACCTTGTTGCCTATTTCCTTTACACCTTGTTGCCTATTTCCTTGTTGCCTATTTCCTAACATCCTCCTCCTCCTCCAGTAGTGAGCCGTTTTGTGTCCCAAATGACATCATATTCCCTATTTAGTACACTACTGTTGACCAGGACCCATATGTTTCTGGTCAAAAGTAGTGCACTATATAGGGAATAGGGGCCCTGGTCAAAATTAGTGCACTATATAGGGAATAGGGGCCCTGGTCTAAAGTAGTGCTCTATATAGGGAATAGGGGACGGTCATCATGAAGTGCTTTGAGAGGCTGGTCATGGCCCACATCAAGGCCAGCATGCCAGGCACACTGGACCCAGTCCAGTTTGAATACCGCTCCAACAGAACCAAGGAAGATGCCATTTCCATCACTATTCACACGGCCGTAACACATCTGGACAAGAGGAATACCTGTGTGAGAATGCTGTTCCTTTACGACAGTTCAGCATTCAACACTATTGTTCCCTCCAAGCCCGACACCAAGCTCAGAGCGTCCTCAGTCCTCCGCTGTACTTCTGTTCACCCACGGCCGCGTGGCTTTGCAAGACACCAACTCCATCATCTAGTTTGCTGACGGCACAGCGGTTGTAGGCCTGATAAGCAACAACGATGAGTCAGCCAATAGGGAGGAGCTAAGTGAACTGACGTTTTGGTGCCAGGACAACACCCTCCACATCTGCAAAACAAACGAGTTGATTGTTTAACTTCAGGAAGTAGAGGAGGGAACATGCAGGACTGCAGTGGAGAGGGTCAGCAGTTTAAGTTCCTCTGCGTCCCCATCAGAGGACTTGACATGGTCCAACAACACCACCAGGAAGTAGAGGAGGGAACATGCAGGACTGCAGTGGAGAGGGTCAGCAGTTTAAGTTCCTCTGCGTCCTCATCAGAGGACTTGACATGGACCAACAACACCACCCCTCTTGTCAAGAGGCTGCGACTGCGTCTTAACTTCCAACGGCGGCTGAAGAAATTTGGCGTGTCTCCCCGGGTCCTCTCTACTACTGCTGCACCGTGGAGAGTGTTCTGACCGGCTGCTACTACTGCTGCACCGTGGAGAGTGTTCTGACCGGCTGCTACTACTGCTGCACCGTGGAGAGTGTTCTGACCGGCTGCTACTACTGCTGCACCGTGGAGAGTGTTCTGACCGGCTGCTACTACTGCTGCACCGTGGAGAGTGTTCTGACCGGCTGCTACTACTGCTGCACCGTGGAGAGTGTTCTGACCGGCTGCTACTACTGCTGCACCGTGGAGAGTGTTCTGACCGGCTGCTACTACTGCTGCACCGTGGAGAGTGTTCTGACCGGCTGCTACTACTGCTGCACCGTGGAGAGTGTTCTGACCGGCTGCTACTACTGCTGCACCGTGGAGAGTGTTCTGACAGGCTGCTACTACTGCTGCATTGTGGAGAGTGTTCTGACCGGCTGCTACTACTGCTGCACCGTGGAGAGTGTTCTGACCGGCTGCTACTACTGCTGCACCGTGGAGAGTGTTCTGACCGGCTGCTACTACTGCACCGTGGAGAGTGTTCTGACCGGCTGCTACTACTGCTGCACCGTGGAGAGTGTTCTGACCTGCTGCTCCTACTGCTGCACCGTGGAGAGTGTTCTGACCTGCTGCTACTACTGCTGCACCGTGGAGAGTGTTCTGACCGGCTGCTACTACTGCAGCACCGTGGAGAGTGTTCTGACCGGCTGCTACTACTGCAGCACCGTGGAGAGTGTTCTGACCGGCTGCTACTACTGCTGCACCGTGGTGAGTGTTCTAACCTGCTGCTACTACTGCTGCACCGTGGAGAGTGTTCTGACCGGCTGCTCCTACTGCTGCACCGTGGAGAGTGTTCTGACCGGCTGCTACTACTGCTGCACCGTGGAGAGTGTTCTGACCGGCTGCTACTACTGCTGCACCGTGGAGAGTGTTCTGACCGGCTGCTCCTACTGCTGCACCGTGGAGAGTGTTCTGACAGGCTGCTACTACTGCTGCACCGTGGAGAGTGTTCTGACCGGCTGCTCCTACTGCTGCACCGTGGAGAGTGTTCTGACCGGCTGCTCCTACTGCTGCACCGTGGAGAGTGTTCTGACCAGCTGCTACTACTGCAGCACCGTGGAGAGTGTTCTGACCTGCTACTACTGCTGCACCGTGGAGAGTGTTCTGACCGGCTGCTCCTACTGCTGCACCGTGGAGAGTGTTCTGACCTGCTACTACTGCTGCACCGTGGAGAGTGTTCTGACCGGCTGCTACTGCTGCTGCACCGTGGAGAGTGTTCTGACCTGCTACTACTGCTGCACCGTGGAGAGTGTTCTGACAGGCTGCTACTACTGCTGCACCATGGAGAGTGTTCTGACCTGCTACTACTGCTGCACCGTGGAGAGTGTTCTGACCTGCTACTACTGCTGCACCGTGGAGAGTGTTCTGACCGGCTGCTACTGCTGCTGCACCGTGGAGAGTGTTCTGACCGGCTGCTACTACTGCTGCACCGTGGAGAGTGTTCTGACCGGCTGCTACTACTGCTACACCGTGGAGAGTGTTCTGACCTGCTACTACTACTGCTGCACCGTGGAGAGTGTTCTGACCGGCTGCTACTACTGCTGCACCGTGGAGAGTGTTCTGACAGGCTGCTACTACTGCTGCACCGTGGAGAGTGTTCTGACCTGCTACTACTGCTGCACCGTGGAGAGTGTTCTGACAGGCTGCTACTACTGCTGCACCGTGGAGAGTGTTCTGACCGGCTGCTACTACTGCTGCACCGTGGAGAGTGTTCTGACCGGCTGCTACTACTGCTGCACCGTGGAGAGTGTTCTGACAGGCTGCTACTACTGCTGCACCGTGGAGAGTGTTCTGACTGGCTGCTACTACTGCTGCACCGTGGAGAGTGTTCTGACCTGCTACTACTGCTGCACCGTGGAGAGTGTTCTGACCGGCTGCTACTACTGCTGCACCGTGGAGAGTGTTCTGACAGGCTGCTACTACTGCTGCACCGTGGAGAGTGTTCTGACCGGCTGCTACTACTGCTGCACCGTGGAGAGTGTTCTGACCGGCTGCTACTACTGCTGCATCGTGGAGAGTGTTCTGACAGGCTGCTACTACTGCTGCACCGTGGAGAGTGTTCTGACCGGCTGCTACTACTGCTGCACCGTGGAGAGTGTTCTGACCGGCTGCTCCTACTGCTGCACCGTGGAGAGTGTGCTGACCGGCTGCTACTACTACTGCACCGTGGAGAGTGTTCTGACCGGCTACTACTGCTGCACCGTGGAGAGTGTTCTGACCGGCTGCTACTGCTGCTGCACCGTGGAGAGTGTTCTGACCGGCTGCTCCTACTGCTGCACCGTGGAGAGTGTTCTGACCGGCTGCTACTACTGCTGCACCGTGGAGAGTGTTCTGACTGGCTGCTACTACTGCTGCACCGTGGAGAGTGTTCTGACCGGCTGCTCCTACTGCTGCACCGTGGAGAGTGTTCTGACCGGCTGCTACTGCTGCACCGTGGAGAGTGTTCTGACCGGCTGCTACTACTGCTGCACCGTGGAGAGTGTTCTGACAGGCTGCTACTACTGCTGCACCGTGGAGAGTGTTCTGACAGGCTGCTACTACTGCTGCACCGTGGAGAGTGTTCTGACCTGCTACTACTGCTGCACTGTGGAGAGTGTTCTGACAGGCTGCTACTACTGCTGCACCGTGGAGAGTGTTCTGACCGGCTGCTACTACTGCTGCACCGTGGAGAGTGTTCTGACAGGTTGCTACTACTGCTGCACCGTGGAGAGTGTTCTGACCGGCTGCTACTACTGCTGCACCGTGGAGAGTGTTCTGACCGGCTGCTACTGCTGCTGCACCGTGGAGAGTGTTCTGACCTGCTACTACTGCTACACCGTGGAGAGTGTTCTGACCTGCTACTACTGCTACACCGTGGAGAGTGTTCTGACCTGCTACTACTACTGCTGCACCGTGGAGAGTGTTCTGACCGGCTGCTACTACTGCTGCACCGTGGAGAGTGTTCTGACAGGCTGCTACTACTGCTGCACCGTGGAGAGTGTTCTGACCTGCTACTACTGCTGCACCGTGGAGAGTGTTCTGACCTGCTGCTACTACTGCTGCACCGTGGAGAGTGTTCTGACCGGCTGCTACTACTGCTGCACCGTGGAGAGTGTTCTGACCGGCTGCTCCTACTGCTGCACCGTGGAGAGTGTTCTGACCGGCTGCTACTACTGCTGCACCGTGGAGAGTGTTCTGACCGGCTGCTACTACTGCTTCACCGTGGAGAGTGTTCTGACCGGCTGCTCCTACTGCTGCACCGTGGAGAGTGTTCTGACAGGCTGCTCCTACTGCTGCACCGTGGAGAGTGTTCTGACCGGCTACTACTGCTGCACCGTGGAGAGTGTTCTGACCGGCTGCTACTACTGCTGCACCGTGGAGAGTGTTCTGACCGGCTGCTCCTACTGCTGCACCGTGGAGAGTGTTCTGACCGGCTGCTACTACTGCTGCACCGTGGAGAGTGTTCTGACCGGCTGCTACTACTGCTGCACCGTGGAGAGTGTTCTGACCGGCTGCTCCTACTGCTGCACCGTGGAGAGTGTTCTGACAGGCTGCTACTACTGCTGCACCGTGGAGAGTGTTCTGACCGGCTGCTCCTACTGCTGCACCGTGGAGAGTGTTCTGACCGGCTGCTCCTACTGCTGCACCGTGGAGAGTGTTCTGACCGGCTGCTACTACTGCTGCACCGTGGAGAGTGTTCTGACCGGCTGCTCCTACTGCTGCACCGTGGAGAGTGTTCTGACAGGCTGCTCCTACTGCTGCACCGTGGAGAGTGTTCTGACCTGCTGCTACTACTGCTGCACCGTGGAGAGTGTTCTGACCGGCTGCTCCTACTGCTGCACCGTGGAGAGTGTTCTGACCGGCTGCTACTACTGCTGCATCGTGGAGAGTGTTCTGACCGGCTGCTCCTACTGCTGCACCGTGGAGAGTGTTCTGACCGGCTGCTACTACTGCTGCACCGTGGAGAGTGTTCTGACCGGCTGCTACTACTGCTGCACCGTGGAGAGTGTTCTGACCGGCTGCTACTACTGCTGCACCGTGGAGAGTGTTCTGACCGGCTGCTACTACTGCTGCACCGTGGAGAGTGTTCTGACCGGCTGCTCCTACTGCTGCACCGTGGAGAGTGTTCTGACAGGCTGCTCCTACTGCTGCACCGTGGAGAGTGTTCTGACCGGCTACTACTGCTGCACCGTGGAGAGTGTTCTGACCGGCTGCTACTACTGCTGCACCGTGGAGAGTGTTCTGACCGGCTGCTCCTACTGCTGCACCGTGGAGAGTGTTCTGACCGGCTGCTACTACTGCTGCACCGTGGAGAGTGTTCTGACCGGCTGCTACTACTGCTGCACCGTGGAGAGTGTTCTGACCGGCTGCTCCTACTGCTGCACCGTGGAGAGTGTTCTGACAGGCTGCTACTACTGCTGCACCGTGGAGAGTGTTCTGACCGGCTGCTCCTACTGCTGCACCGTGGAGAGTGTTCTGACCGGCTGCTCCTACTGCTGCACCGTGGAGAGTGTTCTGACCGGCTGCTACTACTGCTGCACCGTGGAGAGTGTTCTGACCGGCTGCTACTACTGCTGCATCGTGGAGAGTGTTCTGACCGGCTGCTCCTACTGCTGCACCGTGGAGAGTGTTCTGACCGGCTGCTACTACTGCTGCACCGTGGAGAGTGTTCTGACCGGCTGCTACTACTGCTGCACCGTGGAGAGTGTTCTGACCGGCTGCTACTACTGCTGCACCGTGGAGAGTGTTCTGACAGGCTGCTCCTACTGCTGCACCGTGGAGAGTGTTCTGACCGGCTGCATCACGGCCTGGTACGGGAACGGCTCCGTCCACAACCACAAGGACCAGTACATCACAGTGCTCCCACCCATCCAGGACATCTACTAGAAACTGCTCTGATTCTCACCACATTAGCACACACACGCACTCTCACACACACACAGAGATTTACAGACATATACACACACACACTCTCACACACACACACAGACATTTGCAGACATACAAACACACACTCTCACACACGCACACAGACATGTACACACACACACACACACACACACACACACACACACACACACACACACACACACACACACACACACACACACACACACACACACACACACACACACACACACACACACACACACAGACACACAGACACACAGACACACACACACAGAAACACACACACACACACACAGAGACACACACACACACACACACACACACACACACACACACACACACACACACTGGTCTATAATATTGGACTATACATTGTTCCTTCCTGTATTATACTGATGCTAAAATGTCTCTTCTGTTCTACTGAGACATTTACTTTATGTTGGTATTCTTATCATGTATTATTTCTTATTGCTGTTGCATTGTCCAGTAAGGAGCCTGCAAGTAAGCATTTCATTGGACGGTGGACACCATGGGCATCCCGCACATACCACTAATACAACTTGAAAGGTGAAACTTGATTTGGCCCTGGAGATTAGTTCAGCTGTGGGGCGAGAGGATCACATCCCTTAACATCTCCCAAGTCATCTGCTTGTGTTTTGCCCAAGACGCTCTCTATCCTAAAGGCTTCCTTGTAATGTTGCTGTCCACTTCCTTGAGTAATCTGAGGGTGGCAGCGTTGTGTGTATTCTCATTAGTATTCTGAACAGAGAAAACCACACCTCCATTAGGCCTAATGAGATTCTCTCTCTCTCTCTCTCTCTCTCTCTCTCTCTCTCTCTCTCTCTCTCTCTCTCTCTCCCTCTTCCTCCCTTTCTCTCTTCATCTCTCTTTCTCCATCCCGCTGTCCCCCTCTCTCTCCATCCCATTCTCCTCTCTCCCTCCCTCCCTCCCTCCGTCTCTCCATCCCTCTCTTCCTCAGGGGCTCTGAAATCATACCTCCGTGAGCTTCCAGAGCCACTGATGACCAGTGAACTTTACGAGGACTGGATTCAGGCGTCAAAGTGAGTAGAGATTCCCTTCATAACCTCAGCATCTCTACTACAGATCCCTTCATAACCTCAGCATCTCTACTACAGATCCCTACATAACCTCAGCATCTCTACTACAGATAACAGATCCCTTCATAACCTCAGCATCTCTACTACAGATCCCTTCATAACCTCAGCATCTCTACTACAGATCCCTTCATAACCTCAGCATCTCTACTACAGATCCCTTCATAACCTCAGCATCTCTACTACAGACAACAGATCCCTACATAACCTCAGCATCTCTACTACAGATCCCTTCATAACCTCAGCATCTCTACTACAGACAACAGATCCCTACATAACCTCAGCATCTCTACTACAGACAACAGATCCCTTCATAACCTCAGCATCTCTACTACAGATCCCTTCATAACCTCAGCATCTCTACTACAGATAACAGATCCCTTCATAACCTCAGCATCTCTACTACAGATCCCTTCATAACCTCAGCATCTCTACTACAGACAACAGATCCCTTCATAACCTCAGCATCTCTACTACAGATCCCTTCATAACCTCAGCATCTCTACTACAGACAACAGATCCCTTCATAACCTCAGCATCTCTACTACAGATCCCTTCATAACCTCAGCATCTCTACTACAGATCCCTTCATAACCTCAGCATCTCTACTACAGATCCCTTCATAACCTCAGCATCTCTACTACAGACAACAGATCCCTACATAACCTCAGCATCTCTACTACAGATAACAGATCCCTTCATAACCTCAGCATCTCTACTACAGACAACAGATCCCTTCATAACCTCAGCATCTCTACTACAGATAACAGATCCCTTCATAACCTCAGCATCTCTACTACAGATCCCTTCATAACCTCAGCGTCTCTACTACAGATACAGTGCCTTGCGAAAGTATTCGGCCTCCTTGAACTTTGCGACCTTTTGCCACATTTCAGTTTTCAAACATAAAGATATAAAACTGTATTGTTTTGTGAAGAATCAACAAGAAGTGGAACACAATCATGAAGTGGAACGACATTTATTGGATATTTCAATCTTTTTTAACAAATCAAAAACTGAAAAAATGGGCGTGCAAAATTATTCAGCCCCTTTACTTTCAGTGCAGCAAACTCTCTCCAGAAGTTCAGTGAGGATCTCTGAATGATCCAATGTTGACCTAAATGACTAATGATGATAAATACAATCCACCTGTGTCTAATCAAGTCTCCGTATAAATGCACCTGCACTGTGATAGTCTCAGAGGTCCATTAAAAGCGCAGAGAGCATCATGAAGAACAAGGAACACACCAGGCAGGTCCGAGATACTGTTGTGAAGAAGTTTAAAGCCGGATTTGGATACAAAAAGATTTCCCAAGCTTTAAACATCCCAATGAGCACTGTGCAAGCGATACTATTGAAATGGAAGGAGTATCAGACCACTGCAGACCTCAGCATCTACCAAGACCTGGCCGTCCCTCTAAACTTTCAGCTCATACAAGGAGAAGACTGATCAGAGATGCAGCCAAGAGGCCCATGATCACTCTGGATGAACTGCAGAGATCTACAGCTGAGGTGGGAGACTCTGTCCATAGGACAACAATCAGTCGTATATTGCACAAATCTGGCCTTTATGGAAGAGTGGCAAGAAGAAAGCCATTTCTTAAAGATATCCATAAAAAGTGTCATTTAAAGTTTGCCACAAGCCACCTGGGAGACAGACCAAACATGTGGAAGAAGGTGCTCTGGTCAGATGAAACCAAAATTGAACTTTTTGACAACAATGCAAAACGTTATGTTTGGCGTAAAAGCAACACAGCTCATCAACCTGAACACACCATACCCACTGTCAAACATGGTGGTGGCAGCATCATGGTTTGGGCCTGCTTTTCTTCAGCAGGGACAGGGAAGATGGTTAAAATTGATGGGAAGATGGATGGAGCCAAATACAGGACCATTATGGAAGAAAACCTGATGGAGTCTGCAAAAGACCTGAGACTGGGACGGAGATTTGTCTTCCAACAAGACAATGATCCAAAACATAAAGCAAAATCTACAATGGAATGGTTCAAAAATAAACATATCCAGGTGTTAGAATGGCCAAGTCAAAGTCCAGACCTGAATCCAATCGAGAATCTGTGGAAAGAACTGAAAACTGCTGTTCACAAATGCTCTCCATCCAACCTCACTGAGCTCGAGCTGTTTTGCAAGGAGGAATGGGAAAAAATGTCAGTCTCTCGATGTGCAAAACTGATAGAGACATACCCCAAGCGAGTTACAGCTGTAATCGCAGCATAAGGTGGCGCAACAAAGTATTAACTTAAGGGGGCATAATAATTTTGCACGCCCAATTTTTCCGTTTTTGATTTGTTAAAAAAAATTGAAATATCCAATAAATGTTGTTCCACTTCATGATTGTGTCCCACTTGTTGTTGATTCTTCACAAAAAAATACAGTTTTATATCTTTATGTTTGAAGCCTGAAATGTGGCAAAAGGTCGCAAAGTTGAAGTGGGCCGAATACTTTCGCAAGGCACTGTAACAGATCCCTTCATAACCTCAGCATCTCTACTACAGATCCCTTCATAACCTCAGCATCTCTACTACAGATCCCTTCATAACCTCAGCATCTCTACTACAGATAACAGATCCCTACATAACCTCAGCATCTCTACTACAGATCCCTACATAACCTCAGCATCTCTACTACAGACAACAGATCCCTTCATAACCTCAGCATCTCTACTACAGATAACAGATCCCTACATAACCTCAGCATCTCTACTACAGATCCCTACATAACCTCAGCATCTCTACTACAGATAACAGATCCCTTCATAACCTCAGCATCTCTACTACAGTTAACAGATCCCTTCATAACCTCAGCATCTCTACTACAGATAACAGATCCCTACATAACCTCAGCATCTCTACTACAGATCCCTACATAACCTCAGCATCTCTACTACAGATCCCTTCATAACCTCAGCATCTCTACTACAGACAACAGATCCCTTCATAACCTCAGCATCTCTACTACAGATCCCTTCATAACCTCAGCATCTCTACTACAGATAACAGATCCCTTCATAACCTCAGCATCTCTACTACAGATAACAGATCCCTACATAACCTCAGCATCTCTACTACAGATCCCTTCATAACCTCAGCATCTCTACTACAGATAACAGATCCTTTCATAACCTCAGCATCTCTACTACAGTTAACAGATCCCTACATAACCTCAGCATCTCTACTACAGATCCCTACATAACCTCAGCATCTCTACTACAGATAACAGATCCCTACATAACCTCAGCATCTCTACTACAGATAACAGATCCCTTCATAACCTCAGCATCTCTACTACAGATAACAGATCCCTTCATAACCTCAGCATCTCTACTACAGATCCCTTCATAACCTCAGCATCTCTACTACAGATAACAGATCCCTACATAACCTCAGCATCTCTACTACAGATAACAGATCCCTTCATAACCTCAGCATCTCTACTACAGATAACAGATCCCTTCATAACCTCAGCATCTCTACTACAGATAACAGATCCCTTCATAACCTCAGCATCTCTACTACAGATCCCTTCATAACCTCAGCATCTCTACTACAGATAACAGATCCCTTCATAACCTCAGCATCTCTACTACAGATAACAGATCCCTTCATAACCTCAGCATCTCTACTACAGATCCCTTCATAACCTCAGCATCTCTACTACAGATAACAGATCCCTTCATAACCTCAGCATCTCTACTACAGATAACAGATCCCTACATAACCTCAGCATCTCTACTACAGATCCCTTCATAACCTCAGCATCTCTACTACAGATCCCTTCATAACCTCAGCATCTCTACTACAGATCCCTTCATAACCTCAGCATCTCTACTACAGATCCCTTCATAACCTCAGCATCTCTACTACAGATCCCTTCATAACCTCAGCATCTCTACTACAGATAACAGATCCCTTCATAACCTCAGCATCTCTACTACAGATCCCTTCATAACCTCAGCATCTCTACTACAGATAACAGATCCCTTCATAACCTCAGCATCTCTACTACAGATCCCTTCATAACCTCAGCATCTCTACTACAGATAACAGATCCCTACATAACCTCAGCATCTCTACTACAGATAACAGATCCCTACATAACCTCAGCATCTCTACTACAGACAACAGATCCCTTCATAACCTCAGCATCTCTACTACAGATCCCTACATAACCTCAGCATCTCTACTACAGATAACAGATCCCTTCATAACCTCAGCATCTCTACTACAGATAACAGATCCCTTCATAACCTCAGCATCTCTACTACAGATAACAGATCCCTTCATAACCTCAGCATCTCTACTACAGATAACAGATCCCTTCATAACCTCAGCATCTCTACTACAGATCCCTTCATAACCTCAGCATCTCTACTACAGATAACAGATCCCTTCATAACCTCAGCATCTCTACTACAGATAACAGATCCCTACATAACCTCAGCATCTCTACTACAGATCCCTACATAACCTCAGCATCTCTACTACAGATCCCTTCATAACCTCAGCATCTCTACTACAGATCCCTTCATAACCTCAGCATCTCTACTACAGACAACAGATCCCTTTTAGTCATGTTGAAGAGCTGGAGATAACTTTCCTATGTCTATAGGGAGAGCTCCACACAGAAGGGAACAAACTGTACCATAATGACAGAACAGACAGTGACCATTATCACAATAATAGATATTGTTAACATAGTGTTTGTCAACCTCTGGCCCGTGGTTCGGCACTGGTCCCTGGGTTCTGGATTACCGGTCCCTCAGATGGTCAGCTGACACCAATTAGCCTCTCACTGACCATACACTGTAGCCTGCTGGTCTCCCTGGTAGGAAACAACCCT